>NW_008336930.1:4347911-4407215 GCF_000622305.1 Nannospalax galili
TGGGTGGGGTTGGGGGTGAGACGAGACCCCCTTGTGTTTTCCCTCTGTGTGGGTGCTTTCCCCCCCCCCCCCCCCTTTTTTTTTTTTTTTTTTTTTTAACAAGATTTCTCACTAGCCTGAAATTTACCAAGTAGGCTAGGCTGGCTGGCCAGGGAACCCTAGGGATCCATCTGTCTCCATAGCCTCCACACAGCCCTGGGATGACAAGTGCACACTGCCACACTTGCCTGTAGGTGCCTGAGATTGAACTCAGGTCCTCATGCTTAAAAGGCAAGCACTTCACTGACTGAATCGTCTCTCCAGCCCTTCCTTCCCTCTTTCTTTTTCCAAGTAGGCTAGGCTGGCTGGCCAGGGAACCCTAGGGATCCATCTGTCTCCATAGCCTCCACACAGCCCTGGGATGACAAGTGCACACTGCCACACTTGCCTGTAGGTGCCTGAGATTGAACTCAGGTCCTCATGCTTAAAAGGCAAGCACTTCACTGACTGAATCGTCTCTCCAGCCCTTCCTTCCCTCTTTCTTTTTCCTTTCTTTTTTAAAAGTCAGCCTTCTGTGTTGCCTCATCAAGCCTCAAACTCAGGATCCGCCTGCGTTAGCCATAAGAGTGCTGTAATTCAGGTGTGTACTAACATGCCTGGTCTGCACGTTTGTTGGCCCATGTTACCATTACATAGTGAAGTCAGAATAAACACTTAAAAAGAAAAATGTGGTACAAGAAGGGCAGCAGGTTTGAATTCTGAATTCGATTCAAAGCCATGGGTGGCTTGGTAGAAAAATTGGTCTCTGTGTCTCTGGGAATGCTTGCTACCTAGGAAATGAGACTTGGAAGTGAGAGGCTCGTATGTTTCTACTAACTTCAGTGTATACCAGTAGAAAATGTTCTTAGCTACATAAACATTCAGTCCAGGAAGCAGGATCAGTGGGACAAGATGGGTCAGAGTCCCTCCTTCCCTGTTCTCTGAATTGGTGGCCTCAACAGTCTACCTTGCCCCGCAGAACTATGTCTGTCTGTCTGATAAGCAGACAGGAATCCTGGTGAAATGTGAATGTGTGAAGCTTGTGCATGGCCTATTTCAGGTGATGTGTCAGACTAAGTGTGGTGCCAGCTGCTGTTAGAGAAGAATGCCCACTAGGTGACTAAGAATGTGGACCATGTGGCTATTTTCTGGGCATACATAGTCTAGCACATGGCTTCTTGTTCTTCATGACCTTCCCTACCCATGAACCCATCCTTGATTTCCCACTCATTAACCAGTTGGCACTGGATTCTCTGATCTCACTGGAGATTGGTTATGCCACTCAGAGGTCTGGGTGCTCATTTGTATGCCTCACTGCGTTTCTCCCCAGGTTTCCTGGCCTACTTGGAGGCCAGGGGTGTGTTCACTAGACTTGCCTCTGCCATTTACCTCTCTGCATCCTTCGTCTTGCTTCTGAAGGTTTTGTAGAAATGAGATGAAAATGGTGGTGAATAACCTGGGAAGATGTTTCCTGTAAGAAGGTGTTTCCTGTAGGAAGGGCCCGTTGGCACAGTGGGTGGGTATAAGTGTAACTTCCCAAAGCTGTGTTAGCTGAGACTGCCCCATTGCTCTGACGGCAGCCCTGCCAGTGATGTGTGCAATTGTCCCCTGTGGCTACTCTGGTAGCCCCAGAAACTTTACATGACTGCCTCCCTACAGCTGAAGAGCTTGGGTGACAGACAGGCACCATATGGCAGAGTTCTAAGCCTCTTTTTCAAGGTGGCAGAAGGGGATGCTTGCCTTCTCTGTTCATTTTCCTGGAAGCTGAGCAGGTAGGTTCATTCTTTACAGATGAGACTGGAAGCTTGAAATGCTGAAGACCCTGAGATTAGACATTAAAATTTTAATGGCCTTTGAAATAAAAGCAAATTCAGTAAGGAACCAAATAATTTCTAGAATAAATGGCAAAGGACCTATGCTGCAATAAACGAAGTAGTGTGCAGATGACTTCTTTTTTTTTCCCCTTGAACTTGGGATCCCGGCATATCACAGACAAGCATCAGAGCCCAAGATTCAAATCTGTTACTGAATCCTTTCCAGAAAAGCGGGAAAAGCTACCAATTTGTCATCTGTTATACAATTTCATAACCTTTCTTTTTTTGATATTTTTATACTATTATTCACTCAGCTCACAGTACTGCGCCAGATTTGCGCCTGCTCATTTTACGATGTGTGCGTGGCTGCGGTCTATATTTTATAAGGAGGGACTGTGGACTTGAGCTAGTGAGGCCGAGATGGCTCATTCGGCCAAGTCTTCCAGTCAGGTTTTCCGTGGCCCTGATGTGGTATGGGTTGGCTTTTTTGGGGTCTGGTCAGAAAAATCTGATTTGCCTCACTTCCAGGGTGGTCTGCATAGAAATCCTGGGTCAGTTCATCTGAATGATTTCAGCGAAGCTGTCTTGATAAAGGAAAGAAGAATTCTTCATTTCCCTGAGTTGCCAGGATTTGTAGCTTCCCAAGTAGCTTGGAGAGGATCTGAATTTTGTTTTTCACCGGATATGCAAATTTGTTGGAGGGATGCTAGTAACTGGTATGTCTTGGGGTTTTGGAGTGAGTGATAAACCACACGTGATTTTTGGCTTTATTCTATAAAGTGAATGCAAATACCATCAGCCAGGTGAGTGGCGTATCGGATACCCCAAGAACCTCAGCTTCTCCGTAGACAACCCAGGTTCCCAAAGACAAGACTTCCTCGGGAACTCATATTTTGAGGTTTTCACCAAATTTCAGCTCAATATTTAGTTCACACAGACGGAGCATTATGGAACATGTTAATTCTGTTTTTCCATTTTTATACAATCAGTCTCACATTTCCTTTTCAAATACAATAGTCTTTCAGGTTTCGCTCCTAAGCATTTCTCTAACTTTCTATTTCCATTTCAATATTTCCTGCCACCCAGACATCAACAGATGGACAGGAACGATGCAGCACCCCCCTTCTGCTCTGCCCGCACCCCCACCCCCAAGTTCTCACACACCCGTGCTGAGTTCCGCCTCACTGCCTGCTTCTTGGCACAGGGCTGCGGTTCCTCAAATGCTCAGAGCAGACCAAAAAAAAAAAAAAAAAAGTGTTACTCAGGTGAGCCTGTCCAAGTTTTTTTTTTCCCCTTAAAAAATAATCTCTTGGGGGCTGAGGAGCTGGCACAGTGAGTAAAGCACTCTCCTTACAAGCATGGGGGCCTGAGTTCGGATACACAGAACCCACATAAGACTAGATGCCATAGTGTGACTCTGTAATCACAGTGTTTGAGACAGGAGGCAGAGAGAGAATTTCCAGAAGCTCATGGGCCAGCTAACCTCGCATATATGGGGCCAATTAAGAGAATTTGACTCAAAGAAGGTAGAAGGCAAGGCCCAACACCATGGGTTGATCTTTAACCTTCACACTAGAGCTGTGGAACCTGTGTGCCTGCACTCATAAACACACATCATCCACCCATAGGTATAGACAGATGATAGATAGATAGATAGATAGATAGATAGATAGATAGATAGATGATAGATAGAGAGATAGATGATAGATAGAGAGATAGATAGATGATAGATGATAGATAGATTGATAGATGATAGATAGATGATAGATAGATAGAGAGAGATAGAGAGAGAGAGAGAGATAGTTAGATGATAGATAGATGATAGATAATCTCTTGCTGGTCCCCTTTTCCTCCACCCACAGGGATGACAGGAGGTGGAATACAAATTATCCCTTCGTTCTTCTTCATTGTCAGTTCCCTTGGTATAGTGGCTGTCCCCTGGCTGATGCTCGGACATCTGAAGCCCAGTAGAGCTATGTGAAATCAGAGACCTCCCAGCTCCTTTCTTGTCCCCAGCCTGCGTTTCTTTTTTGTTGTCTTCTCATGTTTGTTGGCTGCACTAACGGAAATAGTAAAAAATGTCAGCCGACTACTGCCTGCGTGTCGGCACTGGTCCAGGGAGTTTCAAAGGGATGTTTTATTGATTCTGTAATTGTATAGTAGAAGGGACAGCTGAAAGGCACCTCAGGCCGGGAAAGCCCCTACTCTCATAGCCACGTTTGCCCCAGCCGGGCTGGGGAGGAGCTCAAGTTCAAGTGTCTATGTGCCTCTGCCTCCTTCAAGTTTCCTTTGTGTGCCTGTGTGTGCAGGCCACGTCTTATGACATAGCTTGTCTGTTCTGTTTCTATGAGTGCCTCCAGAAGGGCTCTTTGGAAACCTTACACATGAAAGGTGTGTCATGTGGCAGCCTTCCTACTGGAGGGCTCTCTGTCGTAACATCTCATGACATTGAACCATAGAGCGGGCCTCAGCTCAAGATTTGTTAGGCTACAGTAGCCTATTTTCTGCTAATAAGCTGATTGCTTTCCAAACCTGAAGGGGTGGAGCTGATTGGCCAAAACAATTGAAAATGAGCTTTGTCAACTTTTCACCACTGCCATATTTTGCACCAGCATGTGTCTGTACTGTTCCATCAGTTTGCTTAGACAGGAAACATTTGCAACAAGGCTCTTTTGAAAGCCAACAAGAGAGTCAGAGGTCTTGATAGAGTGTCCTAGATGGAGGTTAGGTGGACAGGAAACCCAACATCTATCAGTATAGCTCCTTGGGAATCTCGTAGGAGGAATAGTCCTACTCCATTTGATACTCTGTGAGGACTTGGACTTTAGTTGGGACAGTCTAAGTTTCCCACAGGAGGAAAGAGGCCATTTGCCCATCACCCAGGACTTGGTGAAAGCCACTATATTGGGGCTTGAAGGTGGAGGTTTTCTCTGGCTTGATTTACTCCCCCAACCCTGCGTCTCCTCCTCCCTCCTGGTTTCTCTCTTCACTTCAGTGTGGGGCACCTAAGGCACCCCTGCTTTCCATTTATCCTTTTTCTTGGATTCTAAGTGCTCCTTTTCAAGTTCCTGTGTTATCTTCACAGAGAGTCACCCTTGCCCTCAGACATTTGCATAGACATTTCTGGGTGAGATCTGTTCTCTTTTCTCTTCAGTCTTCTCTTCCTCTTGCCTTGGCAGGATCTCTCATTACCAGGGCAGCCACTCAGACCCAAACCCTAGAAGTCCTCTTTATTTTCCTTCAACTCCTGCCTCCTCTCTTGCCCTGAGTTACTATGTGGGGTGACTTCTTTCCATCCTTTGCCTATATTCTCCTTGCTTTCCTTCTCTTCTCATTCGACACTGCCTGTCTTCCTGTGGTAGCCTGTGGCTTTTGCTTATGTTCCTGTAAGAACCACCTAAATCATATCTGCCCCAAACCTTCAGTAACATGGAGGAGAGCCCAGGGCCCTCAGCTTGACTGACCTTTGTGATTCCCCCCAGAAACTACCTCTACCCCATGATTTCTGGTTCTCCCTGGTCTCGCTATAGACATTCATTTCCAGACCCTTCACTCCAGTCAGGATCCATACAACATCATGGATACTAGATAAATGGAAGTACCTTCAGCAGCCCTGGTCTCTGCATATATGTTCTATTACAGAAAGAATGAACGTGCCAAAGAGCACATATGTATACACTGGAATGATTATAAGAAGAAAATGCATCAGATATTTTGAGAGACAGTGAGAAAAGAACTATTTTTCCTTGAAAGAGCCAGGGAAGTTCTCACTAAGAAGGTGATTTTGTTGTTTGTATGTTTGTTTGGGGGAACTTTTGAGTGTTTTTAAGACATTCCAGTTTGGGGCTAGAGAGATGGCTCAGGGGTTAACAGCACTGGCTGCTCTTACAGAGGACATGGATTCACTTCCCAAAACCCACATGGTGGCTAACAGCCATCGATAACTCCAGTTCCAGGGGATCCATCACCCTCTTCTGACCTCCACAAGCACTGCACAACACAAGTGCACTTACACACATGCAAGCAGTACACTCATACACATAAAATAAAAATGAACAATTAAAAAAAGACATTCCAGTTTATATAGCCTTGCGTCAATTTTTAAAAATTATTATTCTTTGAAAGTTTTATACATGTATATAATGAATTTGGGTCATTTTAACCCCCAGTCCCCTCTCTTACCTCCTTCTTTCTCTCACTAAAATTCTTCTTTGAAATAAGCCCCACTACTACTTTAATTTTTTTTTTACCTGCTGCATGCAGTTACTGCACATGTTCTTTGTATGAGCATGGGGGTTATTTTCAGGAGCACAGGCAACTTACCACTGGCTACACCACTGAAGAAAATGATACCCACTCCCTTAGCAGCCATTAACTGTCAATACTCCCTCAGGGAGGGGTGAGGCCTCAGGAACCCCTCCCTTATCTATGATAAGAAGGTGATTTTTTTAAGCAATGGCTTCCAGAGTGGGAGGAAGGTCACTCTGTATAGAACTAAGAAAGAGATTTCTAGGCATAAGGAGATGCCTGTGCAAAGACCCTTTGGAAGAATGGGTGTGCATTAAGGACACAGAGCCTCTGACATGGTACCTGAAGCTTCATTTTTTTTCTTTCATATACCATAGCGTTCATCTTTTCGCTAGAAGCCATCTTTAGTCGGTGTGCCAATTAATTTTCTTGTCACTGTGATACAGCATGTTAGGGGAAGAGTTCTTTATTTTGGCTCACTATTTGAGAGGGTTTGGTCCATAGGCACTTGTTTCCAAGTTTCTAGGCCTGTTGTGAGGCAGACTATCAGGACAGTGGAAGTGTGTGGTGGAGGAGATTCTTCATAGCAGGTAACTAGTGGAGAAAAGATGCACAGAAGAGAAGGCCAGGGCAGAGTATAGCCCCAGAAACACCCCCAGAGACATTCCTCCATGGAAGCTCTACCTCTTCATTTTAGTAAGTGTCTCATGATTTAATTATCTCTGGTGATGTCCTCACAGACATGCTCATGGGACTTTACTCATCTCCTACACGTTCACTAATCCAATCAAGTTGAGAGTCAGTCTTTACCATTACACTTGCCTTTACTACACTTATCTTTACCCTTCTGTACCAATCCTACATTGATGCTTCCAGATGGCATGTCTCTGCTTTGCTGTAAACTAACTATATTGCATGACTCTCATTTGAATTCTTTACAGACAGGGATAGCACACCATCCATTTCCATGATCCTCCTTTACACCTCCCAAAAGAGAAGCTCCCATCTAACGAGATTATACAGATTACTTGATAGATTATTCATGCTGAGAATTGAACTTGTATGTCAACTCTTTCTGTGAGCCTTTTTCAATCCTCATGCCCATCTAGGTGTCTCTACAGTGTCTTGTTTTTGTGATCCTTAGGTCAAGAGGTGTTGGTATTGGTTATTATCCTCTCTCAACCTCCCATGGCTCTTGAAAGCTGGAAGGATATGTGGCCCACACACTGAAGTTTATGCTAGGGTTTTTCCAGTCCTGGGTAGAGGCTTGGATGAGCCAGCATATTGGTCATACTCAGCTGGCCTGTAGGCCATGGTGTTGAATAGGCCATGCTATTGATTGATGTGGTTTAGCAATATGGGGATAGGCCTATGTGGTTGGTGTCTTGGGCGTTTGCTTGGGAGTTTGAATAGCCCAATTTAATGGCCCTTCATGTTGGATGAATGTCTTAGTAGAGGAAAAAAAAAAATAAGGACAAATGTTGAGATAGTCACAAATCTCATGTCTCTTTTTAGTTCTTTTTTTAAAAAAAGTGGTTTGGCTGCTTTGCCTAAGTGAGTCTTATTTGGACCCCCCACATTTAAAATAAACAAAAGTTAGGTTCTTATGGCTGACTAAGGGATTGGATTCAAAGCTCCTCCTGTCTTCTTAGTCCACAGATACTTATTAAGCCCTTCTGTTGCCAGGGACTCTGCTAGTTGCTGAGTCAGCAATTTAAAAGCAAGAAGCCTAGTAACTTCCACCTCCAAGCAGTAGCTGCCTCCCCCTTCCATAGTGGCCCCTTGGAAAAGAGTCTGAAACTACAGTCTGCATGAAGAGCAGGAAAACAAAGACATTGTAGGTTATTATCTGACATTTGCAATTGAGTATATTTTCAGTTTATGAATACAGACTCAAAATAGTGTGTTTTATCTTTTGCTCAGTAAAGGCTTACAAATATAGCAGCCGCCATATGCATTGCCCTCTGCCTGGAAACGCAGTCCCCTCTGTTCTCAGTTACTCCTCACCTCTTGCATTTGGCTGTAGCTTCCTTCCTGCCCACACACACACCAGAGGTTGTTGCATGCAGTGTTCTGTTTTTCTGACCTGGCCTTTGGTTTCTGGAGGGCAAGGTTCGTGTCCTCCATGTGGGTCTGATGGCAGTGGACACCCCATAAGCATTAATGTGTCATGTGTCTTGAGTTCTAGTTCTGTAGTGATGCCAACCCCCTAGCTTGTGTAGGAGGAAGTCAAGATAAACTGGAGTAAGCATATTTATGAGAATTTCAGAACCCTTTGGATTGTATATCATTGGAATTTAGCAGCTGGTTGTGATTCGTGAGCATCAAAATCCACAATACTTTTGTAGAAGCACCTGGCATCCATGATGCACTGTGCAGTAGTACTGTGTGGTTTGATAGGCATATGATGTGAGAGTCAGGAGAATCAGATATGAATCTTTTTCTCCTTGGCTGTGGGGCACTGGGTAAGATACCTGCTTTCATTTGTTCCCTCACTGCTAACAGTATAAGCTTATGGTGAGGACTATAGAGGAGGTATGGAAAGTTCCTCATCCAGTTCCTACCCATAGTCTGAACTTGTACCTTACCCTTATTATGACCTAAAGCTGGAATTTAGGATCAACCCTACTTCAGAAAAGGTGTGACTTTTGGCAACTGGTTTCCAATATCATAGTCTTTTTTTTTCTGTTAGTTGGAATATTGCTAAAGCATCTCTCAGCCTGGTGTGTGTGTGTGTGTGTGTGTGTGTGTGTGTGTGTGTGTGTCCCCATCCATTGAGAACAAGGAAGTATTTCTGGCAGGAATGTTAGCATTAGAAATATGTTTTTTTTCCTGGTACACCTTTTTCAATTTTTGGATATTCTTAGCATCACACATGACATTGTGTGACCTAAAGACAATTAATTAAGGCATCTCAAAGTGTCTCAACTTGTCTAGATTATATTCAGAAGAAGATAGGTATGATGATACTTCTGAGCCAAGGCTACCGCAGGACCTGGCTGAAGTGGTCAGGCCCCAGGCACCTCTAAAACACACACACACACACACACACACACACACACACACACACACAGAGTCTGGGGTACCCTATCCCCTTGGGTTGGGGCCCCACTGCCGCTGGTTTCCTGGCCTTGGACTCTCCCTTTGTATCCATTCTGGAACATATTTGAACATGCCTGTCGGCAAGAAGATACACTTTATTAGCAGAGACTCTCCAATCCAGATGCCCCATAAAGGTGAACAGTTGGTGAGAGGAGACAGAGGGCACTCCTCTGGGACTCATGTGGTTGTCCTTGGTGGAAGTCCAGCCTGAGCCTGTCCCTGCCAGTGGAACACCAGCCCCAGGGCCTGTGGCTGGGATGTTCTCAGTGGCAGGGTCGGTCTTGAGAGCCAGAGCCAAAAGCCGCCTCCGTCCTGTGGGATGTGAGCTTGGACTTGCTCCATGATGAGTTTGGTACTTGGCCAATCTCTTGTGCCCTGATGCTTCCTCATCTGCAAAATGGGCTCAACAACCCCTGGGGAAGGAACATCTCACAGGTGGTGTGCACATTCATACATTTGCCCTTAGGAAGAGCTTTGAAGATGGGAACATCTCTAGAGGCTCAGAGATGTTGTAAACACGTTGGATAGGAATCATCAACAACTTACTCTCTGGGTTGCTGTAGCAACTGACACACTAGGGGCTAAGATTAAGGACCTGGGAACTGGCTTCAGGTGGCTCAGGAAAACCATGACTTTCTATCTTAGCTTAGACCCTGGGTCTGTACTTGTGTTCTGGTTCTAATGATGAAATTTACCCATTGAATCTTTCTGCAGAAGCATGGGAGCTTACTAGTAATATCAATTAGTTACTTCCACTTTTAATTGGAAGGACTTGTTGCAACTTGAATGATTATTATTCTTGGCCTTCTTTTTCATTATTTTTCCACACTTCAGATTCTTTTGAAACAGGTCGTCAGTCTTGCACAGGTGGAAACCTGTTTCAGTTCTGGGCTCTCCTGACCCCTGTGGGAAGGTGAGAGAGTAGGGCTGGGAGGAGGGAGAGAGACTTTTTCCCTCGCTGCTTCAAGTGTGGTCCTAGGACCAGCAGGCGGCACAGCCTCACCAGGGACTGTTGCTTTGCATCCTGAGCTCCTCCCCTGCCATCCTGACTCAGTCTGTCTTTCCCAAGGTCTTCAGGTGATTTATGGACATTCATTTGAGAAACAGAACATTTCAGGCTATATGAACTTTTTCTTATAGAGCTATAAGGAAGAGAGTTTAGGGAGATAGCTTAATTGTTAAAGTGCTTGCTGCACAAGCATGGAGACCTGAGTTCGAGCTATAGAACCTTGTTAAAAATGACCGGCACAGTGGAGCATGCTTATAATCCCAGTGCTGGGAAAGGAAGGCTCCCTGGCCAGCTAACCAAGTCTATTCTGCAAGCTCAAGGCCAAGTGAGAGACCCTGTCTCAAAAAGCAAGGTGAGTAACACCAGAGATTGATCTCTAGCCTCCACATGCATCGGCAGAGGTACATGTTCACAGACACACACACACACACACACACACACACACACAGAGAGAGAGAGAGAGAGAGAGATTTAAAAACCAACGTAAATATGAAACAAGAGAATCACTAGAACTCCATTACTGTTTTCTGTGACTTCCAACTTCCTCTACATGTTATCTTTGAGTTGTTTTAGAAGGTTGCAAAGTATAAGTACAATCAGCCAGTAAGTTCATGTTTCCTATAGCATATCACACTGTTAACATGTCAGAACCTCTGAGAGTGGAAGATGTTTAGGCCCCACATCCTTTGGTGACTATAGACTGCCTTCATGTTGTTTGAGCATTTCAAAAGAAGAATGTGTCATGCCATGATGCAATGGGAAATCAAGACTGCATCAGCAGAAGCTCACTTTGTAACTGTCTCCTGAGCCAATTAAATGGAAGTGCCCCATCAGCAATTTTGAGGCAGCTGGAATCCTAATTGGTTAGATCTGGTTGTTGGAAGTCAACCAGAGTCTGTTTTTGTTTAACAGAATTATGGTCAGTGGTGACGGTTTTAGGAGGGAGTCTACCATTCTGAGACAGGACTTTGAGCAGTGGCTTGGTGACATCATACCACTCAGATGAAAGAAGAGTGGAACAGCCTTCATTTGGGCAGGACATCTTGAGACCAGTAGCTTTTCTATTTCTAGTGTAAGCCATGCACTATGCAGGTGTCTCTGTCCTAAGCTGGCTGGTGAGCGACGTTTGCATATTGCGGTTATCCTAAAACAGGATGGACTGTAATTTATTGTCATGTGTTGGGGAACTGGCCCTCGGATAATGAATGCCTTTTGAAAAAATGTCAAAGTGTATAAATTCAAGATTATTTAGGAAACACATGCAATTTCAGTTGCCTTATTGAATAAAAAGATAACTAGATTGCCCTAGCACAGAGAAGATATTGAAACACATGTAGCTTTATTCTTTTTTCTGAAATGATGAACAGGGCATAAATTTACCTGAGGGTAGAGAATGGCATTGCACAGCTAAATCCACCTCTAATTTGTTTAATGTTTTTATCTTGATGTCAGAATGGAGGAAAATGACATTCACTCACTTTTTCCCGTTGTTCCATTTTTCCTTTGCTCATTCTTCCTTTTCTTCCCCCGGGGGTAGGTCGGTGGTCTTCAGGAAGCACCAGGCTCTGGAGGTTTATGGTGACAGGTTTTCCTTTGGTATGTCTGGTCTCTTGCAGACTGATAGCATCCTTTTCAGCATGGGTATATCTGGTCCAGTCTCAAAAGGACTCCTGGTGTGAAGCTTCATGGAATACCCATGTAGAATTTGAGAGGAACAGGGAAGCACTCCTAGTCATGCCATGTCATCTGGCAGTGACGGGAGCTTGACATTTGGACACCAGTAGTTAGGCAGAATAGGCCACTGTGTTCTCAGCTCTTTCCTAATCAACCTAGACCTTTGGTGGGATCTAATTTTCACATACACACATATAAAATGTATAAAGATACATGTGTAAGGCTGGAGAGATAGATGGTTCAGGAAGACCTGAGTTCAGCCCCCATGTAAAAAGGCAGGACATGATGGCATGTGCTTGTAATCCTAGAGCTAGGGATGTGGAGACAGACAGGCAGATCCCAACAGCTCACTGGCCAGTCAGCCTAGACCACTTAGCAAATTCCAGGCCAGTGAGTGACCTTGTCTCCAATAAAAAGGGGGTGTGGGTGGACAGTACTTCCACCTGCATGCACATACTGATGTACTTGCACACATATTAGCACACAAAAAAGATATGAGGATAGTACGCATATTTATGTCTATGCATATATAGGTATGTCTCTGTCAGTGTAGATGTTTGTATGGTCATCAGTAATTTTATTTTTGATACTCAGGATTGAATCCAAACTTTGCACATACAAGTCAGGTATTTGGCCACTAAACTATATTTCTAGTCTCCTTTTAATTGTTTGTTTATATATAATGTCTCATTAAGTTGCCCGGACTTGCCTTGAACTTGGATCCTCCTGCCTCAGCCTCCTGAGCATCTAGGATTACAGGCCTCCAACACCAGGATAGACATTGGTATATTGATATGTTTGTATGCTGTTCATGTTTGCCCATTCAGGGATCCCATGGTAGGATCCTTGGAGATGTACATAGCTCCTCTATGACACAGAAGAGGACATGAAGACTGAAGGACATGCAGAGAGGACAGTAGAGTCCAGGCAGAAGGAGAAAACAGGCCTCATCTCTCCTGTTATTTCTCTAGTATTAGCTCCCCACCTTCCTTGTCACCACCTAACTACATGACTGCTTTCCAGGTTCCACACCCTCATATTTGCCGTGCCTTTATAGATTTGGAATACAAATACCTAGTTTTTTTTTTTTTTCTGCGAATTGCTTTTTTCAAAGATTAAAATATTCCTCATCAAAGGACACTTTAGAATTTGGCAATGAATGGAAAGCTAGTGTTGTGATAGATGCTAAAGAAACATCTATAAAATAAATATTATTTTAAAATGTGTGTGCATACAACTATGTATTCTCATCTGTTCATCATGTGAACCTAGCCCATGTATCACTCATGGTACTTGTAGTTCATGCACTTTGGGAGATGCTTAGTGAGTACATGTGCTCCTCAGGTTGTTTGTAAATGATACTGCCAGTCAGAGGCCAATCTGTAAGGTAATGGCCCTTCCTTCACTGCAGGTTGAGATAAACCATGTTCATGAATACCCTCTCTTACATGTCAAGAACAGGTATTAGATACAACAGTAAGACCCACCTAGTGGTCACCCAGGACTCCTGTCTCTGCAAGTGTTAACTGTTGAATGGTCTGTCTTCTCAGTTCTGCTACAAAGATTGGAAGCCATCACTTGTCATTTTATTTCCCTTTTACTCCCATTTCCCTCAATGGGTCACTAACCTGAGTTTCTGAAATCCTTAAGATAATTTTAGAAATAGATACATATGGTCTTAGTGGATAACTGGGAAAAAATGGTGACGACTGCGGCTGCCCCTAGGTAAAACTTTGATATAAAGTTTATATCCGTTTTGTGGACTTTTGATGGCAGACTGGAGTGTTTGGATCTGACCTGGGTACAGTAACATTGTGGTTCTGACAGTCAGTAATTTCTTTCTTTCTTAACTCCTTTGAGAGGGGGTAAAAGTTGAACGCTATTATAACTGCAAAAGAATAATAAAACAAAGATCCAGCATTGAGGGCTGGGGAGATGGCTCAGTGGTAGAGTGCTTACCATGCAAGCATGAAGCCCCAAGTTTAGATCCCAGAACCACGTTCAGCTGGATGTTGCAGTACCTCCCTGTAATCCCAGTATTCATGTGTGAGATGAGACATGGAGATAGGAAAATTCCTGGGAGGCTCACAGGCCAGCAGTGATCAACAGACCTTGTCTCAATCAAACAAGATGGGAGAGAAAGTTGTCCTTTTGACCTCATCTGCACGCACACACACACACACACGAACTTGCCTGCATACATACATGCACGCACAGATTTTTGAGTCAACATAGAAAATTGAAGAAAACATGATTACCTTTACAACTTGATTCTGGCTCTCTAGAGTGACTAATGCATTTAAGTTATGGTGCCCATGAGGGACTATTTAAAAAAAAAAAGAAAAAGAAAGAAAGAAAGAAAGAAAGAAAGATTTTCACTAAGTTACCCCCTGGCCTCTGGAGAAGCCTGCTACTTAGCCTTTGCTTTGTTGGGTTTGGTTGCCTGTGTAAGAGAATATGTAAATCCTTTTCTGTGGTCCCTCTGTCACACTCTTGCAAAGGTTCTGTGGGGAACCATGCACAGAGCTGAGCTTGGGCCAACTCGGAGGGTTTGATTGGTTTTGCTAATAGAGACAGATTTTGTCATTAGAGACATCCAAGTGTGATGCTGCTTGCCTTCTTGTCAAGTCTGTGGTCATAGAAATCCCTTTGGCTTTAGGTGCCAGTGGAAACACACACACACACACACACACACACACACACACACTCACTCACTCACTCACTCACTCACTCCATAAGCACACAGAATTTCACTGTGGAATTGGCAAGAATAAAGTGAGCCAAATTTGGCCTGTAGAAATTAACACTGGCAACTTCGTGAGTAAAAATTACATGGAAAGCACTCACGAGGGAAGGAAGAAGGAAAAGAAGAGAAAAAAAATTAGGCTAACAGCGCAGCAGACCACATTTCCTATCCACAGTCTGTCTTCTCGGGGGTGTTTGTCTAAACAGCATTGCCAGTTTTTCTAAACAGAACTGCTGGTGTCCTTGATCTGTAATAGGAAGAGATTCAGCTCTGAGGACCAAATGCTCATTGGGTTGAGAGTTCCTTTATTTGGCCAAATTAAACCCAACAACCTCAGCTCTGCCCAAACTTGAAACTAGTCCAGAACCAGAGAAAATTCCTGTCCTCATTTTCCTGGGCCCAGAAAAATAACATGATGCGTTAACTCTTTCCTGAGCCTTTGATTAAAAGGAATTTAGTTCCATTTAAAACACAGGATTTTTTTTTTCTCTCCTAAAATCTGGAAATGAAATACTTTGATATGGTCTCAAATACAAGTTAAAAAAAAAAAATCACAAGAGGCTCCATGTGGTTTGTAGAAAGAATACTAGTGTTAAAATTCCGTGTGGATGGTCCGTTATTTATTATTTTCCTGTGCCATCTTTAGCATCTGCTGAAGATGCTGGTTCAGAAGCACAGTGCTCATTTTTAGGAGGACAACTTGGAATGGTTTCTGGTTTGGGTTTTGGTGCCGGGTCTTACACATCTTAGCCCAGAAGCTCAAATACAGAGATAATTGGAAGTCTAAAATCAATACCAATGAATCTTCGCCAATGTGAAACAGATGCCGGAATAAACCATCTATAAATTCCATGGTGGGTGAAGCTGGGTCTCTACATGTTTATTTGTATCCTGTGGATCACTGCCGAGCTGAGCCTAGAGGATGCTGCAAGTGCACACCGTTTGACTTCAGAGCCCTCATTCCCGCCTACCCCAGCTCCACCTGTTGTCTGATGTGTATTTGTAGAACTGATGGGAGTGGTTCATAGGAGCTTCTTTCATGTTTTTCTCTAACAGAGGTTCAGTAAATAAGAAATGGCCCAATGGTTAAGAACATGTACTGCTTTTGTAGAGGACCCAAGTTTGGTTCCCAGCACCCACAACAGGCAGCTAACAATGGCCTATAACTCTAGCTTCAGGAGATGTAACACCCTCTTCTGGTCTCTGAGGGTACCTGCACTCATGTGTACATACCCACTCATAGATACACGCATATAATTAAAAAATAATGATAAGAGCAATAATTTAAAAAGAAATCGTAGACTGGCCCCTCTCTCTCCTGCCCTGCATTGAACAGCCTGAGTGATCTTTTCAAAATGTAGACTTGATTACATAACACTCCCTGTTCACCAGTCCATGGCTCCTTTGCTGGCTTTCCTTACGATAAGGTGGAATTCTGTACCAGTGTTGGCGTAGCCCTCATGGGGTGAATTCTGCCGCTTCTGTGCTGTGTACTTTCTTGTTTTGGCTACAGCATGCTGGTTATGCCTCCCCTGCTTGCCATACCTCAGGACCTTTACATATACTCTTCTTTTCGCCCAGACATTGCCAACCTCTCTCTTCACCTTGCTATCTCCTACCTTCAGCTCTCAGTTATCATCTCCTTGGGGAAACCTTGGTTGATCTTGCTTTGCGAGTATCCTGCTTTCATTGTCTCCTGATCCTAGGTAACTTGATTTTGTGATATCTACTCACATGTATTATTTTGCATGCCCTTGTTTCTGTATTGATGAGCGTCTGTCTTCTCACTAGCTCTAAGAGACAAGGAGATAGCTCTCTGTCTACTGTCATGTTGTCTGAGAAAATGCCTTCTAAAAGTTACACTGTGTAATCATTTCTTAGGCAAATGGCCATCATAGTGTGTTTCTAGTGACTGGGAGGAGAAGATACTGAGGACTCCACATTCTATTGTTTTTAGTTCCTTTGAAGTCCTGCTTTACAAGTATTCCATGTTAATTTACTTCCAGACTGAAGGTTTCTCTTTAACTCACTGACTTTTATCAGTTTTTCCAAGGTGCCTTTATGTTAAAGAGTTGTCTTCCTTTTTCAGGGGTAAATGTATTTTTATGGCATTAAGGAAAATCTGTGGTCCTCACTGTTTGATAGTGAGAGACTGGAACATCACACAGTATAAGCATCCCTCTGTTTGCTTGTTAAGGGGGCATTTTTGTTCTCACCACCTCACATGAACTTCTTTTGTGGGGGGTGTTGACTTGTTTTGAGACGAGGTCTCCCTATAGCCAAAGCTGGCCTGGAACTCACTATATATACCAGGCTAGCCTTGATCTCACAGAGATCCACTTGCGTCTTCCTCCTGAGTGCGGAGATTAAAAGTATGTATCACCGCACCTGGCTTCACAAGAGCCTCTTGAATTTCTTAGTGTCAGTGTCCTCTGTGAAATCAGAACTGGATTCCATGATATGCAAGTTCCTATCAGACTCTGACACTATAGATTTTACTTAGATAAATATTGGATCTCACATCAAAGACCTGGGTTCATAAAAGTGTGTTTTATGTCCACCTCTTAGAAAAGTTCCATGGTTTCTTGGACACATGAGACATTTTTGTTGTTGCTGTTATCTTTAGGAGAGAAAAATTCTAAGTTGAAGATTGAAAAATTATTGATCCGTCACTGAGATGTGGTAGTCTCAGGTTTTGCTTTTGTGTCTTGGTGATGTCAATGGAACCTAGGGCTTTGCATCTATGAGGCAAGTGCTCTGCCCTGAATGACAGCCCTGGCTCTCCTATTACTTTTTTATAGGACTCTAGATGGGTGAGCTCAAGGATTCTCTGATGCATCCACTGGGCTGTGCTTAGGGTTTGCTTTTTTTGTTGTTGATTGAGAACCCCTCAGATTCTGGCATATGGACCTGTTGAGTATAGGACTCACCAGCATGAACTTACATCCTATCCTATCTGTGGAATCCACATGACTGTGGCAAGGGGTGTGGTTGTACTACAAATGACTCTTAAGAAATTAAGGAGAACTTGATGGCATCATTCCAAGTACCTGGATTTCTTACAGGACTTGTCTGTCTTATACCTTGGCTTTGTTATTTTATTATTATTTTTTAATGGAGCACAATAAGAAAGTACCAGGAAAAGTCTGATACTCTGCCTGAGAATGTGGTAGTGAAGTCTTCACATGAAGCCAGATGCAGGATTTGAACCCTGAACCCTGAGCTATGAAATCTGCTGACTGATCCATGAGTGCTGTTTGAAAGCTGAAAAGCCTAATGTAAGTTCTCACTTGGTTATCTTTGTTCTGTGTCTGTCTTGTTCTTCCTTACCCATGCCTTATCATGGGTACATCTTATCTTCTCACAAGCCAAGCTCAGAGGGTAAGGGGCTTCAGTTCTCTTTTTGGTTTGGTTTATCCATGCTCCTCATTCCATATATATGTTGAGTATGTCTCGAAGTTTTCAGGAGCTGCAGCCACAAAGTTCTTGGAGCAGATGAAATTTCCCCTCTTGGTTTTCTGTTTTAATAATTGGAAGTATAACCTAAATCTTCTCTGGTGAGTCCTCAAATGGACATGCAAATTTGTGGACCTTGAGTTCTATCACAGGTGTGTAAGGGTCTTCTCACCTAGGAATTTCACTGTGACTGGTGTTTACCTGGCTTTCCTAGGCTAAAATGGGGACCCAAGTGGATACAGACTCACAGCTTTCTGATGAAAGGGGACTTGAGTGTGCTGTAGACAAAAACAGCTTTGGGTAACTTGTGCACTAGATATCTGATGCAGTGGCCAAAATACAGAGCCTGGAAATCTGTGGCGTGTCCCAGTAATAGTCTTTGGGAGGTGGTTGGATATTATTCTTGAATTCTGTCTACCCTGTAGTGACTCTCATTTAAGTGGTTGGTTGGTGTGGCCAACAAGGCTGAGAGCCAGGCTGCTATTCGACTGCTCTTCTCTGCCCTGTGTGGACATTATTGCTGTAAACTGGCCCAGCAGGTGGCTGTACCCAAAACCTCCATAGCCTGAGGATGGATGCATTGCTGACTTTCTGCCCTTCAGCCTCACTATCTGCCTCAAATTGCTCCTCTACTCCTTGGCTCCTTCATTTACTGCTCAAAGACCTGAGAAAGAAAAGAAAGAAAAGACTATACGTGTGTGTGTGTGTGTGTGTGTGTGTGTGTGTGTGTGTGTGTGTGTGATGAGAGGGAAAAATATATAAGTGGTTTTGGTAACATTTTGTGGTATTTCCTTTCATTGTTCCTGGGCTTGTGAGCACACACACCCATGTATATTTTTATCATTGAGGTCACACTGTACATGTTGCCTGCTGGTTTGTCTTTTCCCTTTAAAACACATTGTGGGACTTGTTCTTCTATGCATTAAATCTGAAAATAGTTGAGAAGAGTGTGGTAAGGCAAACAGAATACCATGTTAATTGATGGAAGGAAAAATTTATATCGAGTGTTCAATATAAAGTCCTCTTAGCTTGTCCAGATGTTTGAACATTTTTTTAGTCAAGTGTTAAAGGAGAAATCCAGTGAAAGATGAAAAGCCAGACATGAAGACTATAGTAAAAATATAGTTGAGAGGATACCTTGCGCTACTGATAATGCACACACATAATTTTTAATTTAACAAAGGATTGTATCATACGTCTATTATATCATTTAGCTAGTTTCTTACTGGATTTTGAACTCGTGTGTGTGTGTGTGTGTGTGTGTGTGTGTGTGTGTGTGTGGTTTGAATTAGCTGAATATCTAGTAGGTTTATTTTTGGCTTCCTGTTAGTTTGGTCCCCACTCCATTGCCCTGTGATTTTGAGCAAACGAAGCCCTGTGCAATCATTCCACACACCAGAAGATAAAGCACCTATTGAAATTCTGCCTTTAGTTCTTTTTCTTCCTAAATACACATGCGGGTGGCACATTTATTCTGCAGCCACCCGGTTTATATTAAGCAGGACAATATTTTTAATTAAACAACCATTTCCCCTGTCACATATATTTGTTCCCCCTCTCTGTTTCTTTCAAGTTAGGTACACTGCGGGCTGCAGAAGGGTACAGGTGTCCAGTGAGTAAATGGGTGGGAAGAATGAGCCCTGTCTTGCTTGGGACCACAGCCTCTGGGAGAAGGTCCTTCCTTGGTGTCTTCTGTGTCTGCTTACTCAAAGAGAGGATTTGGTTGCATCATTTTCAAGCGTGTGGATTGGCACATCCCCCTTGGTTAGCATTCACTTCAAAGGGCAGCTGGGTTGCTTGTGCCCCATTTGTGGTCGGCCTTGGCTTTACTCTCCTGTTCATGATCCAGCCCATGGGGGCCATAAGATTGTGTTGTTTTTGGTTCCAGAGCAGAGTCATAGCATTGAGATCAAGGCAGAGCATGCATTGGGCCCCTTTGATCAGAATGTGTTCCTAAACACAACAGGTATTCCAGGCCTATAAACTTGTTCTTTGTCCCATCCTATCAGCCTTAGGTTGTCATTGCAGGAATAGATTGGGTGACAATAATTTTGAGGCCTTGTGGAGTTCCAGGCAAGGCGTCGGAGGTTGAGAGACATTGAATAACTTGCTCAGGGGAGGCCCAGGTATAAGGACCAAGTTTAGGTATTTACCATGGCATATCCCATGTCACTTGCTATTTTGGTAAAGAACCCAAAGAATTTGAATGGCTTACTGCATTGGTTACCTTCCTCAGATGTGACCAAAATGCCTAACAAAGGCAACTTATGGAAGGAAGAGTTTATTTTGGATCGCAGTTCAAAGGTTCTGTCCGTCATGACAGGGAAGGCATAGGAGCAGGAGCGTGAGACAGCTGGTCACATTCCATCTAAGTCAGGAAGCAGAGAGGGGTGAGTGCTGGTGCTCAACTCACTTTCCCCTTTTTGTTCCCCCCAGGACTCCAGCCCATTGGGTCATACTGCCCACATTCTGGCTAGGTCTTCCAACCGCAGTCACCCCAACCTAGACATTCTCTCAGAAACAGGCCCAGAGGTTTGTCTTCTGGGTCATTCTGGAGGATCTGTCAAGTTGATGATATTTACCATCACAATTACCATATAGGAAGAAGGACCACTTGTCCAGAATGCAGAGGTCATTTCAAAGATTGTGGAAGCAGCTGATGCTTCGGTAGGGCCAGCTGGTACCTGCTCTGTGTAGAAATACTTCTTGTGCTAACAGTATCAGTGACATTCTTAATTGTTTCTGAAACCAGCCTTTATATATCACTCACAGTTCAAGGAGTCTTCATATACATTATCTCATTTGATGGCTCTATTTCTTAGTAAACAGGGCGGTATTAGGATTCCCATTTACTGATGAAGAAATTGAGGCTCTTGGAGCTGATATGACTTGCCCAGAATCGGAACTACCTGTGGTAGAAGCAAGGTTTCCCTCCCTCTAAAGTTGGTGCTGCTCATGTGTTCTGCCATACTGGAAAAGGAGGGGGCTGTCATCTGTGATTCACTCTTTGTAAGAGACTTCTGTTTGCTACCTGCCAGCATCAGGTGGTCGGAAAAGATGGCACAAAGACCACTCAGGGGCTGGGGAAATGGCTCAGTCAATAAAGTACTTGTGTTGCACACACTTGAGGATTAGAGTTCACTCCCCAGAACCCAAATAAAAGCCAAGCCTGGTAGTGCATAGTTGTTATTCCAGAGCTGGTGAGATAGAAACAGGCATATCTCGGGGGCTTGCTGGCCACTCAGCCTAGCCTACTTGGCAGATTCCAGGTCAATGAAACTCTGTCTCCAACCAAAAAGAGTGGACAGTGCTTAAGAAATGACACTAGATACTATCCTCTGGCCTCCACATGCATGCACACAGACACATGTATACCTATACATGGATGAGTGCAAACACACTCACACATATACCTACACGCATCTACACAGAGATCATACAGCCTCTGTTGCAATCTCAGTGCAAGTTAGCTTACTCTGGAGAGGAACCTGGAACAGATGCAAATAAATAACTTGATGGAGGGGGGCATCCACAGATTTATAGGTATCATCTGCATTGGGTGATGCCTAAGTACAATCTCAGATCCTTAACATAAGTGAATTCAAACGTTAGCTAACAGCTGAGCCCTTCCCTCTGAGAATGGATAAATTCTCTTACATTACAGCACATGCATAACACTGGCATCCACCAAGCAAGCCCTCATCACCTGTATTTCCTGGAGCCCAGATGCCTGTCTTGTCATCCACAGGTTCCAAGGCACGTGTGGCAAGCCACACCTCCAGGCGGTTTTTAACACGAGCAGAAGGTGAAAAATAGGCAAATATAGCCTTTCTTAGGAAAAGTCAAATAGAGATGTTTGCTCTGAGAAAAAAGGCATTGCTTGTTAAGTATATGAAAAAAATATCATGAGTCTTTGGGCACTGGAAAGGTGAAGTATCATGGGACAGAACGATTCTGGTTAAGACTTGATTCTTCAATGATTCGTGTTTCAAGGACATCTGAAACCACAGTCTAGGCTTGAGGAAATTCAGACCTCGTATTCAAGCTGTACTTAATGTGTAGTTCATAATTCCTTTGGGAAGACATACAGAACCTTGACAAAACAAGCATGAGGAAAACAGAAATGCCCCTCGTGCCAGTCTTGCTGCATCTTTTGGTGAATGAGGAAGCCATTTCCTCTTGTGAGCACTCGGAATCCCACTGGGAAGAGGGGCTCCAACTTGAAGCACAATCTGATTACTTGAAATTGCAAAACTTTCAAATCACCAAATGTTATCCACCCCTGAAATCTATAAATGCTGTAAACAGCTCAGACATGGACACAGCTTTTTGCGGTCAGCCCTTCTTGTGTACATAGCATCCATATCTGTAGATGCACATAAAGACCTTTTTTATTCTTGCCATTCCTCCCTAAATACTCACATATAATAACTATTTGTAAAGCATTAATATTGTGTTAGGTATGGTGAGTCAGCTAGAGGTGATTTAAAATGTGGGAAGAGGTGCAGAGCCTTTGTGTAGTACTCTGATATCTTATGTAAGGGATTCCAGGGCTGGAGAGATGGCTCAGCAGTTAAGAGCACTGGTTGCTCTTGCAGAGGTCCTGGGTTTGATTCCCAGCACCCACATGGGGGCTAACATGGCATAACTCTAGTTCCAGGGAAATTTGATACCTTCTTCTGACCTCTGCAGGCATCGCATGACACAGGTACACTTACACACATGCAGGTAATACTCTGATACATACAGAAATAAAAATAATAAAATAAGGGATTCTAATATCTATGGATTTTCATACTCATGAGGAGGGGATCCTAGAAAGAATCACCTGCAGATACTCAGAGTCCTGGTCCTTTTCTTTAGAAAGATTGTCGACAATTCAGTGAAAATATTCTAAGATCAACAGTCTCTCAGAATTGCTCAATCTCTAAATGATTTGCTTAACAGATAGATTTTTTTTAAATTTTATGTGTATTTGTGTGTCAGTTTATATGTATGCCACATACACGTGTGTGCTTGTAGAGGCCAGAAGATGCTGTCAGATCTCTTGGACCTGGAATTACAGGTCGTTGTGAGCCACCTAATGTGGGTGCTGGGTTTCAAACTTGGGTCGTCTATGGGAGCAGCAAATACTCTTGATCACTGAGCCATCTCTTTAGCCTCAAATGTGTGGCCAAGCTTGACCTGGAACTCATGATCTATCTGCCTCATCCCTTTTGGCATATCTTACTGATGTCACCACCACAACAAACTCAAACTCTGTGTGTGCGTGGGTGGGTGGGTGGGGGGGGGGACGCATGTCAGCATGTGCAAGTGGAGATCAGAGAAAAACTTGCAGGAATCATTCCTTCCTACCATGTTTGTCCTGGAGATTGAACTCAGGGTGTCAGTGTTCGTGGCAAGCACCTTTACCTGCTGAGCCATCTCACCAGTGTCATGTTTGCTCTTTTTCTCAGAAAGGTGCAAGCAAGTAGCTCTGTTACGTGGTAGACTCCATGCTTCTTTTAATTTCCATACAGTGTGTTTCTAAAGACTCAAGTCCCAGGTCCTGTTACTGGACTTTCTGTTGTTATTGTTTTACATAAAACAAGTGAAAGAGCTGGGACTTAGAGGCCCATAATAACTTAATCGGCCATGCTTGTAGGGACTGGGCCTGAGACCTGAATCAGGGCAGTGGGATCCCAGAATGCAAGTGCTCGTCCCCTGGGGCTGCACTGCACTTCAAGCTTCTCTTACTTTTGAGTTTTCACTCTTGACAGGAATAGCCTGAGATGTCTTTCTCTCAAGAAGTGCAACTTAGATTGAGTCTTCTCTTTATGTATACGTGTGTACGTGTGTTCACGTGTTTGTACATGTGGAAAGCAAAGTTCAATGTCAGGTGTCTTTCTCAATTTCTTTCTACTTTTTGCTTTGAAACAAGATGACACCCCAAATCTAGAACTTGATGATTGAGCTGGAATCGGTGGCCAGCATGCCCCAGGCATCCTCCAGTCTTCTACTTAGAGCTGGGGTTACAGGTGTGTGCCAGAGCATCCAGTGGTTTTTTTTACATGGGTGCTAGGGCTTGAACTTGGGTCCTCATGCTTGGTCTGCAAGCACTTTACCTGCTGAGCCATTTTTCCAGTGTCTCAGGCCTGTCTTCTTTGGAGACATAGAAGAGGATTGGCACAATCACCCACCCACCTAGTCACTTATTAGATCATTTGTCCACTCACTAAACACTCCGAGTTGCTTGTTCCAGGTACTGTGACACACATGCGGGCATCCAGCAGTGGGGAGGGGGCGGGCGGTGGAACAACTTCTTGACCCAAGGATATTGTATCCTAGAAGTAGCAGCAGAAGTCAGACATCAGATATGTTCTATGGATGTAAGTGGCATGGGGAAAATGCCTCAGGGTAGAGAAATAGAGAGTGTGGGTAAAGATGGTGCTGCTTTTATTTAAGAACATGAGAGAAGGAAGAGACGGGAAGACTGTTGAGGGCCATCAGAATCTATGAGGGGAGGACATTCTGGAGAACATTTTCTACATGCAAAGGTCTGGTATCACCCTGAGCTGCACAGTCCTCTCATTGGAAGTCTCCTGCAGCCAGGAAATGTCATTAAGTGTTATGTTCTACAACTTTGCTTTGTGCGGGTGTTACAGATTGTTGGTAAAGACCCCGCCTCCCACCCGAGAGTTACATTTTCTTAAGGAAATGTCTTCTGAAATCTGAGATTTCCATGGACATTCCCAGCACAATGTATATTTTAAAACCCCTGTGTATGTGCGTGGGAACAGTCCTGTGCAGGCCTGATGAGCTGCTTTCCACGTTGCTTGCTTTTTAAAAAACATGATTTTTAAAACTATTCTTTGTAGTTAAGGGCAGCATAAAGTCATCAGAAACCGACTCAGGGAGTTTCATTTCTGAGATCCCTCACCAGGGTCCAAACAATTAAACTGTTTTGACTCAGAATTATCTCTGAAACATTTTCTTTATGTTTCCCAGCCCCATGGGAAAAAAAAAAAATCGCCTGTTGCAAATGAAAAGTCTTCAAGTAGTAAAGCCCCCTGAAGAAAGGCTTCCATAATAGAGATGTTGTCAGCCCCTGCTCTCTGCTTCTCTGCTGGAAGCCTCCAGAATGGGGTTTAATGTAGTTTGTAGGGAAGAGGGTCATTGGCAGCCATGAAGATTCTTGTTTGACTATTCTCTTTCGTGGCATGGAAGAAAAGGACAGTGACCAAGCAGAGGGTCCCGAAGGAGGTCTTCAATCACCAGGTAGTGTGAGAATGGGGGAATACTCACCCCACCAGGAAAGCAGCACAAAGCATAGAACTTGGAGACACAGAAAATTTGCTCACTGACACCCAAATGCCTACATTCCGTTTTCTTACTGATGAAACAGGACTCAAGTACACTAACTAATAGGAAATGCTGAAATGGAGATTTATTTATTTTTTGCTCCCTATTTTTGTGCTGTTTATGATCTGCCAGCAGGAATATTTCATGGCATCAAAGTCATGGCCAGAAAGCAAAGATGTATACATATATCCACACATACGCACATACAGGCACACACACGTGCACGTGTACACACATAGCCAGTTCTGTATCTCCCAACCCTGATACCACATATGGCCTTCCCAAAGGGAGTATTGTATGTTGTTTAGTCTTGGAACTTCTTTTAAAGATAGGATGTCATTTACAATCCTCAGCCATATGTTTACTCAGACTTAAGAAACATGGGCTAATCTCTTTCTATTTTGAGGAGTAATAAATTGAAAAGATAATTGCATAATGTGCTGTATAATGTAACTCTGGCTTGAGCCATATGTGTTTAATTTTAGAAAAACATGCGTGATGACAGGTTATGAAAGGCTGAAACTATTTTAGTCTTTTTAAGGATTAGAGCATAGATTTTTTTCCCAAAAAAATAAGTGCCCCCGCCACCCCCCTCCAAACTCAGAAAAAACAACCCAATAGACAAACCCAACCCAAAACACTTCACTGAAAGTAACTTACATTTGTGGTGGCCATTGGCAAAGATAATTCAAGTTAGAGGACATATTACTTCTCAGCTCTTGCGAAATTAGATGCAGATTTGAGCATGCTGGGGGGCTGGGTGCTATGCTGGTGCTGCTGTCACAGAAGGGGGGGGGGCTGGCTGCAGTGAGCCACAAGCAGCACGCAGACTCTCATGTTTGTCCAAATGGAGACTATACAGGGCATCTCTCTGGATTGAGCATGTTAGCCTATCAGCTACAAATGCAAGGCTTAGAGTAATGCATCGTGCTTTTGTCTTTTCTTTTGCAAATGTCCGCTGGACACCGTGGATACCCAGGCTCTGTATTTGGTATCCAAGGTGCAGAATCATTTCAGACACTGCCCATTAGACTGTAAAGCAGGCGGGAGGCTTGTACGCTGAGATTCATTTTGAAGTCACCTTCAGAACTTGCCACTGGGCCTGTGATTCTGACTCAGAGGCAGAGCTGTGAGATATGCCCCATAGAGTTATGTGTTCCAAAGGAATGTTCATCTTTTTCCCTAGGACCTGGGAAGATGGAATGAAACTTGCTCATCCCCTGAGCTTGGAAGGGGAGAGATAGCACTGGATTCTGTGAATGGGCCAAGTGGAATCATAAGGGTCCTTCAAAATCTCAGTGGGAGACTGGAGAAAGAGCTGAAGAGAGGCTAGCACAAGAAGGTGTGGGGACAGGAGCTGAAGAACATGGCTGCCTTCTAGAAGTTGGAAAGGATGAGGCTGTCTCCTAGAAAGGACTCAGGCCTTGACTTTATCCCATTGAAACCCCTTGCAGATAGATTCATCAACCTCAGAACTGAAAGAAGGAAAATGTGTTTTGTTTATGCAGAGGACACAAATACCTCAGGGAAGGACCACATGTCTGCTGTTATACGAGGACTAGAATAGTTGTCACATATGCCTGCATGTTGACGTCATGGGGAAAGCTTTAAAAATCACTGATGTCCGGATCCCCAACTCAGAAATTCTTATTTAATTGTCCTGGAATGTGGCCTCTCAGAATTGTGTCAGGTCCCCCAAATGATTCTCAGGGGCAGCGAGGAATGCAGAACACTGGTGCTAGGCTTAAGCTTTATTATCAAATATACCTGGTCGACAGCAGACATCTGCCGCCTCCTGCCAACCTTCGTTGGGGACAGGTTTTTCTTGTAGCTTATTTCTGCATCTGCAAAATGGGGGCACTGTGACATTCTAGGGAGGCTTGTACAGTCCAGAGGTGTGATCAGGAGTGTGTTTGCACAGCATTTGTTTAATGAGCGGCAGCAGCTGCTTTGCTCTTGTAGGAGAGAACATAGGTCTTCTAGTGAGATAGCGCATGGAGGCTGGCCCATTTGCCTCTCTTGTGTATTCATAATAGTCTCATCTGTCTTTGGAGATGACTTCTGTTATACTCATTCCGTTATACGGGGAGGGCACCATCAGAGAAGTTGAGCCTTTTGTCTATGGTTTCATTCCTATAGGTAATAAGATGTACGTCTGGGCTTTCACCCAGGTCTCACCTTGAGTCTTGAGCCATGCCAACTTTCCCCTTGTCTGTGGGGAAGATTACCAGGTGAACTGTGTGGTAAACGTGAAAGGTGGCGAGGTGCTCCCTCACAGCTGCCTTTGGAGGTGTTTCCCAAACCATTAGCAGTGTCCCTCCTGGTACTGACAGTGGCATTTCTACTGGATTCGGTCTCTGCACGCAAACTCTATTGCCCTGTTGCCTGCCGTCAGGGAAAAGGAGGCTAAAAGCCACAGGAATGATGCCTCTCACCAGTTATAGGCTGCATGCCTCTGTCTGCCGTTTAATCTAATCTCAGGTTCAGTTGATACTATTGATTAGTTTCTTTTCAAAACCCCGTGCAGCCTCTGGGGCTTCTCTGTGAGGGGTAAAATGTTATTCTTCTCATACGTGAGTTGAGAAGAAAAGGTGAAGGTATACAATTAATTTGCCTGCACTTTCTTGAAAATTGTATGCTGGATTTCTGTGAAATGCTGCATGGAACAATATTCCAAGCAAATTATTGTTATTTATCGTGACTTTTGCCTGCATATTTAAAGTCAACAATTATGTTTCTTTTTTCTACTTAATGGCCTTTGTACAACATTTTTAGAAACCTGGTCAAGTGTCATTATGAAAATCTGCAGCCTTGGCCTTGGGATTCTTGGGAAACAAGTTAACAATATCAGGGGTAACAGCTGAGTACTGTTTCTAAGAGGGTAACCCAGCAGTTGGTGGGGTCCCATTGCCCATCCCTGACTTGAAGGTGATAATGGGCAAGCCTCAGCCCCTAGTTGCATTTCAGAAATAGTTCTTTCACCATCCTTGGTCTCTGTATCCCAGATATCAAATACTAAAATTGGATTTGATCTTTTTAGAAATGTTCTTTTCTTTGCAGAGCATCCTTTGATGGGCAGTTTTATAATCTTTGGGATTCCATCATTTCCCAGGTTCCTTATCAGAAGGAAAATACTCTTTCCTATGAAGGAGGAGCATGTATATATTAAAAAACAATCCTTCCTAGCAGCTCTGATCATGTTTTTTGTTGTTCTTCTTCTTGTATATGTGTGTTTGTCTGTGTGCACATGTCTGCTTCTGTATGTAGAGACCAGAGGACAGCTTCAGGTGTCATTCCTCAGGTACCACCCACCTTGTTTTTGAGACAGGGTCTCTAACTGACCTAAAACTCGCTAAGTCATCTAGTCTGGCTGGTCAGGGAGCCCCAAGGATCTGCCTGTCTCTGCCTCCATAGCATTAGGATTACAAGTGTGTACCACAAGGGCCAGCTTATTTTTTATTTTTTTCCCTTTATATGGGTTGCGGGGATTGAACTCAGGTCCTTGTACTTGTTTACCAGTTGGGTCAACTCCACAGTCCCTAGCCCAGTCTTGAAGGAGTCCCGTTCCTACTTGTGTTGTCTTTATTTTCTTAATCAATGAGTAGCTGTCAACATGAAGTCTTGCAGTGGTGATCTTTTGAAAGTGCCCCCTCAGCTTTGGTAATTCAGGTAGGATTTTGGTTATGTCAGGATTTCCATGTTGTCCCTGTCACTAAGAAGGGATATTGTCCTTTCATCAACAGACCAGCAAATAACCATAGGCCCTGCCTTTGACTATTTGTGTTTCATGAATCAGAAGAGGACCATCTTTACATTCCCCTTTCCTAGATACCTTGGTGGCATGGTTTGGATAGAAAACGTCTCCTCCAAAAGGCTCATGTATCAAAGGCATGGTCCTCAATGCATTGTTCAGAGGTGGGGCTATGAAGAAGAGGAAATCGAAGTCGCTGACCTAATCAGTGGCTTAAATCATTGATTGATTCATGACTTGTTTGGTGTTATTAAGAAATGGTGGAAAGTAGGAAATAGAGTCTTGTAGGTGCTCACAGGGTCATGCCCTTGAAGGGTGTCTTGTCTCTGGTCCCTCCCTATAATTTTCCTACTTTCAGGTCCCCATGAGATAGTTTCTTTCATGACAAGCCCCAACCAACAAGATGTTCTGCCTCACCAAGGCCCAAAGCAGCATAACTAGTTAACCATAGGCTGAACCCTCTGAAACTGTGAACCAAAATAAACCTTTCATTCCTTAAGTGGTTTATCTAAGGTATTTTGTCACAGTGAAAAAGGCTGAGTTACAGAATCTTTACCAAAAAATTAACTTCCTCTTTGAGAAACTAATTTGAATTTTCTTATAAAAGCTATAGTCTAATAACAAAGATTGTGGCTATAGGTATGAAAAAAGATAAGCTAGTTGATTGATTTTTCCAGCCATTTTCAAAATTAGGTGGGGAGATCAAAGGGTAGGCAGAGAACCCAGAACATGTCAAAATTAGAATGCAGGAATTAACCTTCATCTGCATTGCCTCTGGCCTGAAATAGTTGTTAAGATCGTGTCCCATTCGCTCTCTTAGATAGATGTACTGAAAGCAGATAAAGCATTTCAGCTCCAGCTAAGAGCCTACTTAATTTTTCCTTTTCCCAGAATTAAAATCTGCTAGGAATATGGGGTACTTTATTCCATACCACTTTTTATGTGATTGTTTATATAGGTAGCATTTTTAAGAATGTGTCTGTGTGTTATCTTCAAATATATGGACAGATTATATTGTTGCCTAAGTACTTCTTGGAGTTATCAGACAACCAAAATCTGGGAAAGGGGCAGAGAGAATAAATCTAGCATATGCTGCTGCAAGTCTGCATGGTATTCTGTCATTTGGCTCACACAGAAACTTCTTACTATTTTAGATTATTGAAATAGGTTCTCATTTATCTTAGGCTGTCCTCAAGCTCCCTGTGTAGCTAAGGATGAACTTCTGATCTTCCTGACTCTTACCACCCAAATGCTGGAATCACAAGTGTGTACCACGATACCTGATTTTTATCTGGTGCTGGGGATCAAACCCAGAATTTCATGCATGTAGGCAAGCACTTTATCAGCTGAGCCACATCCCTACCCTTATCCCCAACTTTGGTTTTTAGTAAATATTGAGTGTGGAATTGTTAGGACAGTTAAACGTACTTCACTAAAGTTTATTGTTTTCTATTCACCCTCCATCCCAATCCATGAGGAAGAGGTGTATGTGACATGCTGTCTTCCTAAGGCTTATCACTTGGGGTGTGAATGGGTAGCTGTGTATGCAGAATAGCTGTGCTGCCACCAGTCTGTACCAGGATCCTGCAGAATACCACATGGGCAGGTCAGGTTGTGATGAGATATTAGTCTGCTGACTAACTAGGGGACACTTATCCTCAGTTGTCCATTGTAGAAAGATTTAAAGGAGGCATCAGTGGGTTAGGCACCCCAGGATCAGAGCTTTCCACAGGCTGCCAGAGAAGGTTCTATTAGGCACAGGTCCACTTCTGCTCCCTCTATCATCACTCTCAAGAGCTCTGCAGAAGCCTGAGGCAGAGTGGTCAAGACTGAAGCTGTGAAAGTAGACTAGAAGACTAGACAGATGCAAGCAGGCAAGGGAGAAAGGGCTTTCTTTGAGGGGAGGAGGCTTTGAGTTGCTGGTATTCGTCCCATAGGATGCTGAGCAGCTCTGACCTGTCTAGGCCTGGTGTCTTCAACCTCAACAACTTTTCAGTCAGTTTGAGAAAAGCCATCCACACCAGCCAGTACCCTTCATGGCAGCTAGCTGTCTTTCTCCCCTTTGTTCACCATTCCTCTTGATCTATCAACTAGAGAGTGCTGGAAGACACTAGAATGTAAGTTTCAAGTAGGAATGGGGCCTGTTTTCTGTCTCAATGTATTCAGAACTCCTTCTGAACTTTTGAACTATTAGCACCCAGGGGACAGTGTTCAGGGAACTGATAAGTAAAGATACTGCTGATGAGTACAGTCACTTTCATATGTAACAGGAGAAGCATGTGACTTCCAGATAAGTGTCTCTTTGAAAAATGAAATTCTAAGTGTCAGAGTTTTTTGAGTGTTGGTAGGGGAAGTTCAGAACCAAAGGACTCATTCTTTAATGGGAGAGAGACGTGCTGCCTACAAATCCAGCTGAGAGCATCAGGCAAATTAGACTCAACACCTTTCGGTGTTTATGAAATTTAGAACTCCCTCTACTTTCTGTATTCTGAAAAGGCACTGTTTATCACTGCGATTTTACTTCCTGCCTTGTCTGTAATAACTACTTTCTTTTCTTGTATATTGGTGTATTTTCATGTGTGTCCAGGTGCATATGTATGTCCATGCATGTGGGAGTCAGAGGACAATCTTGAGTGTCTTTCTTCAGGCACTGTCCACTTTTTTCCCAGGCAGGGTCTCTCAGCTGGCATAGATCTCTCCAAGTAGGCTTAGGCTGGTTGACCAGCAGGGATCCCACCGTCTGTCTCCCTAGCACTAGGATTATTAGTTCATGCCACCACACCCCCCCTTATTGCATTTATTTATTGGGAGGTGTACATGTGCCATGTTGTGGATGTGGAGGTCAGAAGACAACTTTCAGGAGTTGGTTCTCCTTCTACTCTGTGGATCTTGGGGATTAAACTCAGGGCATCAATTCTGGTGACAAGTACCCTTTACCACTGAGCTATCTTGTGTGCCCACTTTTAAAAAATCATGCTTTGTAGGAATCAAACTCATCCTCATGTTTGCAAGGCAATACTTGCTACTGAACCATCTCCCCAGCCTTGTAGTAATTCTGATTTCCTCCCTAAGTTGATTGAGCAATGAGAAGATGCTCTCCCCCTAACCATGGCCTGTATCTTATGTGGAAGGCTTTGTTCTCTTTTTAAATTATACTTCTACCAAAAAAAGCTGCAAGCTACTTTTACTTCTTGAGTATCTTTTGAAAAATTTGAAGTTCTGTATCCAGATAAATGTAAACATGAAACATAATTATACTCAAATTAATAAAAGACAAAATACGTGCCTTATAAACACTCAATTCAATTAACCACCTGCTTTTTAGATAAAGTTCTTGAAGATTCTGAAATAGTTTCGGTACCTGTATGCTGGCCTCAGATTGAATCAGCCAGGTAATACTGCTGACGAGATTTACTCCATATTGGCGACATATGCATAATATTTCATGTAGTTGCCACTTTTTTAAAAGAATGAATTTAGTCTCCAGGATAGCCTGCAGTGTATAGTCCTTTTACTTTCAACTGTGTGTGTGTGTTGTGTACACGTGTGTGTACGTGTGTGTATATGTGTGTGCACGTGTGTGTGTGTGTATATGCATGTGGAGCCCAGAGTTGGAAGTCCTCAGTTACTCTCAACCTTATTTTTGAGATAGGGTCTAGCATTGATTAATTACTTTTATTTTTAATTTTATGTGTATGTGTGTATTGCCTGCATGTAAGTAAGGCATCTGTGTCGTGCAATGCCCTAGGAGGTCAGAAGAGGCTGTCGGATTCCCTGGGACTGGAGTTACAGACAGTTGTTAGCTGCCATGTGGGTGCTGGGATTCGAACCCAGGTCTTCTGCAAGAACAACCAGTGGTCTTACCTGCTGAGCCATCTCTCCAGCCCTGGGGCCTAGCATTGAACCTGGAGCACTCCAGAACACCAGTTGACAGGGCCTTCTAGCCAGCAAGCCCAGGGATCCTCCCATCTCCTCCTCCTTGGCACTGGGATTACAGACATGTGTTTCTGTGCCGGCTTTTTTGTGAGTACTGGAGGATTCAGACTCAGGTCTTCATGCTTATCTGGTAAGCACTCTACAGACCCAGTCACCTCTCCAGCACCGTGGCTTCAACTTTTTGTTACTGTGTTTACTTCTTAATTGCCTTTCTATTAAAATGTTGATGTGGACCTGAGGAGGCATTTTCTTGGTGTCTGTGTATCTAACAAATGGGAAAAAGTCTTCAGATACTTCCAGAGTCATTGGTGAAATGTTATTTAGAGATTGCACAATAAGACTGAGGTTCCTACGAGGTTGGGAGTTTTTGTCACTGTCAGACATTCCTCATGAAATGATTTGGTATCGTTATATGTCACCATGCTGTCCACACATCACTGTCCTTACCTACTGGAGACAAGTGCTTTTCCAAGGTGGAGAGATCAGTGAGAGGTAATCCCATCATCCTATACTCAGGGGCCCCATCCCCATCTGTCAATGGTACTTCCATTTGAATTTTAGAACTTTGGGGGAAATGTGTAGGGTCTTAGAACTTTAAGAACGCCAGAAAGGAAGTTTAAGGAAGTTCCTTGTATTAAGTTTTTGTGCTTCCGTTTTTTTTATATGAATCTGTATGGAAGAAGTGGGGTGGGGAGATTAAAGAAAAATGTTTTCTCTCTCTCATTAGCATATATTCACTGCACAAAATAATGGACTTTGCTGTGATTGTCATACATATATATTATTGATCCATTTTCTGCCTTTTGAATCTGATTTGTAGCTTTTTTCTTTACCTATTGGGATTCTGTTAGAGAACATATTGTGAAGTTGATTCTTTGGGAACATATCTATGCATGTTTTTGTATACTCATGTACACATACCAATATGTAGTCCTACACCTGTATACATGCACACATATGTACACACATCCATACATGCATCATGTCTGTTAAGTTTCCTAAATCCAAATAACTTAAGTTTCTTTTCTAACACAAAAGTCACTTCAACCAATAGTTGAAAAATAAATATTATAATCAGCGAGGCATCACAAATAACTTTTATGTCTAAATCAAGCTATTAAGTGCTTTTTTATTTTTAAGTAGATAGGGAATAAAATAGCTGTATAGCTCCATGAAGTGGTATGCCATTACTGCCTGCTGTGCCCAAGAATTACGCCTGCTCTTTACACTCATGAAGTAAAAGCGGATTAGAACTGTGATCAATGTATTATCCTATATTCCTCATTGTGCTTTGTATTTCCTTTTCCAGCACCTTTGTAGACTAAATGGCTACTAATGACATAATTACACTTGTTTGTCACCTCCATAATGCGTGATTTCCTATCTCATCATGAAGATGTAAGTTAGATAAAGGAGGAGTTTTGGCAGGAAGACAAAGTGTCGTGATTTATTAGAGGCCAGATGTGGTTGTTAAAAGCTTTTTCACAGAAGGCTCTATTGAGTGATGTGAAACGGGAGTGGAATTGCTCTGTGCGCCCAGCCCTTGGCTCTCGGCATGAGTGACATCGCTGCTTTTGGAAGCAGGGCAAATGAACCGCGCACTTTATTGTTGTGTACAGATTTTATGTTGGAATTTAAACAGTGAGAAAGGTTCATGTGAGTGTCTAACAGCAAAGTAGGTGTTTAAGGGAAACTAATGACACCGAGGTGCTGGTGAGATTTTCAATTTGGATTGTGCGATTGTGCTTCATAGCAAGAACTGAAATATCTTATGTTTCTGTCAAGTTTCGAAGAGGGAAAATCCCAGCACTGTTTTTAAAAAGAAAGAAAAAGAAAAACGAGGAAGGCTAGTATGAGAATTCAGAGCAATCAGAAGCAAGTGGAGACAAGATATTACTTAAGCACTGTTGACATGCCTATTGCACACACAGGCTTGATATATAGACAGTCAGATTAGATGACGCTTCGGAGCAGAGAGGCCCAATTTCTGGTTTTAGTAGTATTTGCACACACAAAGCTCTGTTAAAATAATGTTAAGACTTTGGAGTGATAGGAGCTATGAGAGATTTGGAAAGTGTTTTCTAGCTTTTGGAGGAGACAAGAAAAACAAAATGGTCATATCTGAAAGCTAATTTGTGGTCAGCAGGTAGTGAGCTCACTTTTCTCTGTCCTCCCCTTCCCCTTTCTTTGCCCTCCATCTTTTCCTTCCCCTTCTTTTTCTCTTCTTTTTCCTCCTTCCTTTCCCTTCCGCTTCCCCTCCCCTGTTCTCCCCTCCTGTCTCTTCCCCCTCACTACCTGTACGTTGTCATGTTTCTGTGGGGTGGGGAGCTCTGCTGGAGGACAGGGCATAGACAGCTGGCTGCCAAGACCTGGGCCTTTACTCCCCCTGCCAGTGTAGACAGAAAAATTATTTCCAAAAGTACTCATTGAAGGCGTCCAAAGGTTACATTGTCAATGAGTTTTGAGACTGATAAGGATTTTAGTGTTAGGACCTTAGTACTGTGACCTCATTGACCTTCTCAGTTGAAAATCTGAGGTCTTCCTATCACCTGCCCTTTATGGTACTCCAGGACTGGCAGCCCATGTAGAATTACCATCCTTGTGTGATCAACTATGTATTTGTAATGTTTCTTGTTTATTTTTCCCTTCCTGTGTCCAGTCTGTATGTTCCAAACATACAGGAGCCCTAAGGCCTGTCATATCACCTACTACATGAAGCACATTCAAAAAGTGTTTGCTAGCTAAAGACCTGGAATCCCTACTTCTCAGGAAGCTGAGATAGGGGGATCTCAAGTTCAAACCCTGTCTTGGTTATAGAGTAAGGTCAGCCTGGACAACTTAGTGAGATACTGTCTCAAAATAAATAAAAAAGAGGGATGAGCTTATAGTTCAGTGGTGGAGTGGGTGTCTGTCATCTTTAAGCCCTTAGAGTCAGTCTCTAGTACTGGAACAAAAAAGTACTCATTGGACACATCAAAAGAACTCTGTTATCCAACACCTTCCCGCTGGTCCCACTCTGGCACATTCATCCATTCTTGACTTTTCAGAATCAGAGGCCAGAGAGAAGGCTTAGCCAGTAACGTGCCTGCCATGCAAGCGTGGGTACCTGAGTTTGAATCCCCTGCACCTATGGGAAAAAGGCAGCCATGGTCCCTGTGCTTCTGTAACCCTAGTATATGACCTTAGCTCCCATGGGTACAGACAGATCTCCAAAGTCCTCTAGCCTTCTAGTCTAGTCATTCGTTGAGAGCTGGTTTCATTGAGAGACCCTATCTCAAAAAAAAAAAAGTAAATACAATGGAGAGTGAATGAGGAAGATACTAACCACATCTGCCGCTGGCCTTTACGTGCATAACCACACAGTCACTACAGATACTCAAAAGCACCCAGACCTTTCCTGAATCACATATGTATGTCTTAGAATGGATGGTGATGGTTCTTTTGCCATCTGCTTCATTTGAAGTTTGGAGCCCTAGAGTACTGTTACCAGGGAAGTTTGGCCTCCCAGGACATTCACCATGCAGTTCTGAGGGCTGCCACTTGATGGCTTGTCTCCAAGCTTAGTTCAAAGTTCCCGCCTCCTCTGTGAGGTCTCTTCCATTTAGAAATGGATACTTGATGACTCATGCATTGAATCCTCTCAAGCTATGAATAAAACTGAAATACAGAGAACCAAGTTTCACAGACAGAAAATGCTTAGACCCAAGTCTGACTTCATGGACAGAAGACTTGCCCTATCTTCCCAGACTGTGCCTCCGAGGGACTTGCACTTGACTTAGTGTCATGCTGTGTCTATGTTGACAATCTTAATAGTTTTCATCAAGGGTCTCAGTTTGCATTTTTCCCTGGGCCCCATCGGTTATGTAGCTGATCCAACTCCCATCATGCTATGTTCCTTTTGTCATGTGAAAATTTTCAATGACTCATGTTCTTTCCCTAGCCAGAATTAGAATCCCTGGAAGGTGCTGGCCTCGGGCCTGCTATCCTCTGACTGTGACTCTTAAAAGCTTTATTTCATGCTTACAGCAAGTATATCTTTATGAAATACAAGTGTATGGTGAAGCCTTTGACTCAGATACCTAGGATCAAGTCGTGGCTCTGTCAAACTGGGCAAATTGGTTCATCTTTCTGAGTCCCATCCCCTTACAAAGTGGAGGTCATAATAGGGTGCCTGCGTCCTTGACATGAGAGTGAAGATCAAGCAAGACAGTGTAGAGTGGATTGCCCACCAGGATCCCTGGATCAGGCTTGAGTACTCAGCCACTGCAAAGTATAATTGTGACTATCACATACCAGGGTTCTGGTCCTACCTCGCACTCATGGATCTTTGTGCTCTCTGCCACTGTTGCCCCTTTGTGGTTGGATCCATACTCACATGGCCTCTTATACCAGTGCTAATGTATCCCTGGAGCCTGCAGGGTTCATGGTACCCAGGATTCTAGTTCTCCATTCAGCAATGCTTGCTCCCTCTTCCCTCCTCCCCAAAGCTCCCTCTCCTCTGGGCTTCCTCCTTGATGTTGTGTGATTAATTAACAGGGAAAAGATTTGTATAAATAAGCTCTGCATTTTGCAACCCTTTTCTGGTTCCCAGTTGTTCAAAGATGCCTCTTACTTGATATATCATTAAAGGCACCAAGTTCTTTTCTGCACAGCATTTAAAACCCATTTTAATGCAGCCCAGTCATTCATAACTAAAGCTCTCCTCTCCTCATTCATACAGGAAATTGCAAAACACTGACCATATGAAAGGATTCCATGTTCCTGGGGAGGAAGGATGCATTGTTGGGGACTGGTGTGATGTGGGATATGATTCATTTGTCCATTTAGCAATCACTTGTGGGAGACTCTGTGAGCCAGCCAGTGCTATAAGTTCCGGAAATATAACTGTTAACCAGACAGCCAAGAACTTTACTGCTGTCACTAATATTCTAGTAGGATACCCGCTGGAAACCAGCAATAAAGAACAACATGTAAGAAAAGTGTCACACAGGGAAATGGAACAGAATCATGGAAGGAGAGCGTTTGTAGGCCACTCTAAATGGACTAGCCCAGTAAGACTTCTTGGAGGAGGTGATATTTGAGCTGAAGTCTAAGTGGTAACCAGGAGGCAGCTAGAAGAAGCTAGACATGAGAAACAACCAAGTCTCAGATTAGAGGTGACCTGGTCTTCGTAGAACTGAGTGGGAGAAAGCAGGCTGGTGCGGCTGACCTGAGGTAGTAAGGCGGAGTGTGGAAAGGGTGAGGCAGGAGAGTCAGTTGGAGCCTGTTCTGGTCGAATCTGCAAGTCAGATAGTCAGATCATGTAATTATTGAGTTTTGATTGTTCTGTGTATGTTCAAACTAAGAACCAAAAATCTATTTAGTTATAAGCTAAGTAGTTCAGTCAGTAAATCCAGCTCTAGCTATTAGGTGGGGTGGGAAAGATCGATGTGTTTGCCTGGATTATCCAGACCACTTTTGAAATTATAAGCAGACTAATGAAAGGAGCACTGGAATTTGAGTTCCCAAACAAATCCCAAATGTCTGGGACAAGCCATTTGGTTCTTCCAATGACCTGTTTCATGTGTAGCTTTGATGCCTTCAGCACAAGCTTGGTATAATGATGAAACAACACAGGTCACATGACAACTGGTCCATGAATGCAGAGTAGCCATAATGAATAATCCTTTATCATTTTGCCTACTAAAATACCTAATACATCTTTATCTATTACAGTGATTTTATTTAATGTTTGATGAAACCTAGAAGAAACTCATGATGGATATGGTTCTCAGGTTCCAGTTTATACCCATGGATTGATTGCCTACTTGACCCTCTTGACTATGATTTGGGATGTTAGAACCAATGTCCACTGTCTATGGAGTTTCTTCTCTGGATTTAACTGTAGGATGGAGTGGGTTTGAACTGAGGGAAAATGTTTGCCATTACTGTTTCAACAAATGTTTCTAGAGAGATTCACACTGTTGCCAGGCTGATGGCGCACGCCTTTAATCGCAGCACTTGGGAGGCAGAGGCAGGTGAATCTCTGAGTTCAAGGCCATCCTGGTTTACATAGTGGGTTTCAGGCCTGCTGGGGCTACAGGGAGACCCTGTCTCAAAAAGACCAAAAAAAATAAATAAATAAATAAAAGAGAGAGATTCACATTGTCTTTTGAAACAAAAACAAGTATATCGCCAAAAAAATAACCACTGAATTAGCCTCAGAGGGAAGTTAGCAGCTCTGCGTGATTTATCTGCTATTCTTTGACACCTAAAAACTTCTAAAGAAATTTGTGCCACACATTTGTGGGGTATTTTTGTTTGTTTGTTTGTTTATTTATTTATTTATTTAATTTTGAACAAAGTCTCCCTGTAGCCCCAATGGCCTGGAACTCACTATGGAGGTCAGGCTGGTCTTGATTTCACAGAGATCTTCCTGCCTCTGCCTCTTGACTACTGGAATTAAAGGCATGTGTCCCCATGCCCAGCTCACAATTGATATTTTTGATGCCTAACTAGGTTTCTGGGAAACCCTTACCCTGCCCAGGACTTTGTAAAAAGAATCACATGGGGTCTAGTTTTCTAAGATTAGTTTTCAGGAGTTCTGGAAATAGCCTTAGATAACTCAAATTTCAAATTCTTGATGCTTCTTTGATTTCATCCATACCCTTGGAAAGATTGTCTGGAATACTGGAAGACATTATTGTTAAATTTTAGAGACTTTTGCATTCTGCTTAGAAGTCTTTTTTTTTTTTTTTTTTTTTAAGTTTTATTATAACATTTACTAGCAGTGGCGCTAATTATTTTAAATATGACCCTGGAAATGGGCTATGTCAGCTGGAAAAGACGATTTTTAACAGAATTTGGTTTTAAAGGCAGGCTTTATAGACATTATAGTAATGCCATTGTTACCTAATTAGCATCTACTGAATGAAGGTATGTGATATTAGAGAGGCGAGTATACATAAAATTATAAATTGTGACATTTTACGAGTTTTTTTTATCATGAGTTTTATACAGTCATCATTACTTAACAGTGTGAAATGTGGCCTTAGACATTACATCATGTGTAGACCAGGAGACAGGAAAAAAAAACTCCGAGCATCCATTTTTGATTATAATAAAGTTTTAGTGAGACCTTTCTGGATCTGTGTCATGCGTGTGAGTCACGGTCTTCACACCAAACCTCTGACCTATTATGATGATGTTTCAACTTCAAGGGGTTTTCAGTACTTAAATTCTAAACCTAATTCTAATGTTTCAGAGTGAGTCACACTCAAATCCACTTTTATGTTTTATAATTAAATAAGAAAATATTGCTTATACCTACATTTTTACTATTCTTGGACATAGTATAATTATTTCTTTTAATTTCACCAATAAAAGAGCCCATTTCTTCATTAGTAAATTACAAGGCTATCTCAATAAAAAAAATTAGTTTGAATGTGGCTTGCCATCTCAAATAGTCATTTTCGGTTTGGAATCATTTTACCACTTTCATTAGTTCTCTTTGTGAAATGTGAAGATACTTTCTAGGTAAATTAATCCCTTCCAAGTGGTAAAATAACTTCCTTTTTGGAAAGAGTTATTAGAGTCTTATTCTTTATAATCTTAAATGCCACTTATGTTAGAGTGAACAATACATGAAAAAATTACACTAGTTAAAAAAAGAATTGATTACGACCTGGGCCGAGTGCGTTGCAATTATACATCTGTGGAGAAGTGGGCTTTCTACTGGGAAACACATGATATAGATGCCCATGAAATATCCAGAGTTTAAGTATTTTTGTAAATTAGGTTGTTCCTAGTTAAACAGGTGGCCTTAAAGGCTGGTTTCACTGTTGTTTTAATCATAGTTTAGTTACCATGGAGAAATATGCAAGTTAGCATTTACACACAGAAGTGAAATTTATGCTGCATAGATAATAGCCTAAATTTAGCTCAACTTAAGTTTACCACTTCCTTTTTTTTTAACAAAAAAGAATAATAATATATCACATATATCCATTAAACAAGTTGATTTATTTCTATACCGTTATATTTTTAGAGGATATCTTTACTTAAGCATTGCTGCAAACCTCTGTTGATGTGTCTTCTCCTGGAGCTGAGCATCCTGTAACATCCCACATCTGATTGACATTAATGGTATCACCCTTAAGTTTAATAAAAGACTTTGCTAAGTTTAAGCAGCTATGTGGTAAGAAAGAAATGTCTGGACACATTTGTATCTGGTTGGGTTTTATAGGGGACTATTGTTTTTGACGGAAAATCTTCAGAAATTGTCTAGTGCTAAAAAAGACCAATCTGATTTCAGAGTTTTCATTACCATTTGGATATATTTTATAAAAGAAAATGAGTTAGGTCTTCCTCAGCTACTATTTTGATCTTCATGCCCCCTTAGCTGGCTAACAGATTTTTTTTTCCCTCACCCTCAGTTATGATGTTCGTCTGTGTGCTATCCAGCAACTGGGAGCTGCCTTGTCTGCCAATTTCCTTACCCCGTACCTCGGAGTGAAGGCTAAGTTTCAAGGACAAATGTAGTCAGAGTGTCCTAATCCAACATGAGGTCCCCCAGCACGGGGAGAGAGCAGCAGATCCCTTTCAACACCAGCTGTTCTCACAGATATAGATTGCTGCAGTGAAATTTTCTTAATATAATTCAGGAAGCTCTAGAGAATTCTCCAAAACAACTGTGCCAACAAGGAAAATGTTGAATTTTTCATCAGCTGCCCAATGCTGAGAGTTAGTGGGCAATCCGTTCATTCATGACCAGATGTTCAGTGTAGTAACGCTCCGCAGTTAACTTGAACCTTGTGGCCTGCTTACCATGGGCTGCAAGGACGTTGGCAGCAAGCTGGCACTGGAGAATTGGGGCCCACACAAGCGAAAGACCGAAGTGTGTGTCTGTGGCTTCCTGGTTTTCACCAGCGACCAGACAAGGTAGGGAGTGCTGAAAGAAACCAACAATATCCCATCAATCATCTTGGAGGCCGAGAGAATTTACCTTGTGATGGTGTCTTGGGGGAACAGTCGGCAAATTCTTACACTCCTTTTTATGTCTGGCGGGAAGAAAGGCGGTTTTGTGTAGTTAGACAGATTTTTCAACCTGTGTGTAAACTACCAAACTTTTTTCTGGTAGGGGCATGAGGTGTGGGTGGTTAAGACAGAAAGAAAAAAGGTTTCTAATCTGAAGCTGGAAGGATGCAAGAAAGTTGACTCTTAATACTGAAAATTTATTAAGTTCAATCTAGAATTGGAAAATGTGTTTCCCGCCCCCCTTTGGCAAACTTTATGATTAAAGGTGAAAATATTCAAACCTGTGATTCATACAGATTCTTCATTTCTTTCACGTAATGTTTTAGGTGCTTGGTATTTTGTGAGTTGTTTTAATTCATAATGTTGGGGAAGATGGACAATTTCTAGAGGAGGGGTTTTTTAACAATTCAGTTTTCTATTTTGAAAAGTATTCTTCCTTAAAATAACGAGTGACAATTAGCTCTGATGTGGAGTAGGCTCTGCTTGTGGGAGACAGGGTTTGAACTCGTGGAGCTCTGCCCACCCCTGCCTGGCACAGCACAGTCATTTTTACTACTTGTTTTAGAGCACAGTGAACAAGGGAAATCTACAAATGTTTGTTATTCAGCAGTTTTGAGTTGGGGACTTACTGGTGGCCTCTCAATGAAAAGTTAATCCCTTTCTACTCAAAACTTCTACAAGATGTTCTCCTGTGGTAAGCCTTTCCATTTGGGAAGCTTTGCACTTACTTGCCTTTGCATCCTATTGAATTCCTGACTCCCTCTGGTGCTTGGTCACTGAGGGTAACCCAGTGACTTGACGTGGAGCATCTTGGGAGCAGCCCCTTGTAGCCTGGGTTTGTTTTGGCAGAGCTGTTTTGCATTTGGTTCACAAGGACGCAGGGAACACTTCCTTGCATTTCCTGTTTGCACAAAAAGTGGATTGCACATTGCATTGAGATAGGGAAGTTTGCCTTAACTCCTTTGTAACTTGAACATCCCTAGCCCTTAAAATCACACCCAAGAGGTCCGTGTTGTATCTGTCTGAATGATCTTTTTTTTTTCTGTAAAATCTTTAGACTTGTTGACTTGGAATAAGGGGTTTTGAATTTTAGCTGGGTCTGCCTCTGGGCTGTTGGGGTGTCTGGTGAAGGCCCTGTTCTGACTCCCTGGGATGCTAACTTGCTGATCAGAATGCGAGAACCAGTTTACAGTAGCTTGACACGGCAGCTACCTTGCCGCTGTCCTTCGCAGCTGCTCCTAGCCCTTCCCAGCCTCCTCATGCACACAGTTTGTTCTTGGGTGTGAAGGCAAACAGTATTTGCCTTGGCAGCAACTTGTCTTTCACTGGAGCTTGCTGTCTCGGCAAGAAACCGCAGTGTGAGCTGCTGCTCAAGGTTTCCACCGGCAGGATGGCCTTTCCCACATTTCCTGCTTTAAGGAAACAGATTTTTGAACTTTTTTTTTTTTAAGACAAAATGCCAACATTTAACAGCTGGAGTTAGTCTGTAATTTATGGTTTTCACTTTATGTTCTTGTGGATGTAGAAAAATTAAAAATCCACAATTATTGTTAAATTATGCAAGTTTCTACAAAAAAAGTGATTAAAAATAGGCCCTCTGTTATGAAGATTTCAAAAAAGTCATTGTTACCCAAACAGGTATTCGTAATTATTCTATCTTTAATGGTTTTTAATTGTTATAATTTACTCATATTCTGTTACATCTTACAGAGATGTTTCTGAAAGCTCTTTGTTTTTCATTTGAGGAACAAGTAGGGGTTTGTTCATTTGAACCACTTTAAGAAAAAAAAGGATAATTAATTTTAATTTTTTTTTTTTTCAAATATGTCACTGTGTTGATCCTGGCATCTGGTGACCCTCCTTGTCAAAGCACTTCTAGGAGCAAAATAGACCTACCCTATCTCAGGGTGGTGGCCTTTGTTCTGAAAAACCCATTTGCCATTTGTGCAAGTTTTAGGCCCTTGTTAACCCGCAGAACCTACCTTCTAGACTATCTCTGTTTACCCCTCCCCCCCTTTTCTTGGGCATGCTTTCTCTCCACACCTCACATGTTTAGTGTATGTATTCTTTATAGGCTGGCTGTTCCCTCAACTTGTTACCATATCAGTCAGGAAGGGAATAGAGATAGCCAATAAAAAGCGGCTAAATATTACCTCAAGACAGACAGCATTTTTTTTTTTTTTTTTGGTCATATCTATACCTCTGATACTAGAGTTTTGGTTTTGGTTAGTATTTAAATTTCTGTTAACAGAGACAGAAATTCTATGAATCTTTTCTACCCTCCCCCCTCCCACCCCAGCTGCACCTTTCATTAAAATGCAGCTCTAACATATTTGTTTTCCTGATTTCTCAGAAAATAAAATAGGAAGTGAAAGACCGTTCACTTAGGACAGTGTATTACTATGGTCTTGTTTGATCGCCATGGCAGATTTAGGGTCAGAACATTAGCTGTGATGAATAACTGGGGACAGAATTTCTTTTTTTCTTTTAAGGGATAGTGGTCGTTAATCATTTTTATCTGCCTGCCCTGTAGACTTGATTAGATTTATTATGTATGCCGCATGTTTATGGCATTTTTATTATATGTTGTTAATTTGTTGTTGTAACTACCACTGCATATTTTTCTTTTTCCTTTTGTCCCCCTCCCCTGAGGACCCTTGAAAGCCACTAAGTGTCAACTGTTACCTTCTGCTTTCAGAAACATCATTTAATTTTCAGTTTTAATAAAACCATCCTAGGGTATAGACAAACTGCCAGTGTTAACAATACGTGTCTTACTTTAGTTGTAAAGAAAATGTGTGCCTGTGTTCTGTTGAATTCCTGTCTTTTCTGTCACTGATGAAGAGGTGCACATTTGGATGGAGTTAGAGACTACACATCCATTAACACAATTCACACAAAATCTAGGAAGGGCGTGGGGCTGGGTTCAGGGCATGCATGAAACTGTAATTTTGTTCATTAGTAGAAAATCATACATATCGTTTTCATATCACTGGTAGGTAAGACAATTGAGCCGTTTAACATTTAAGCTTCTTAAAAAGTCTCACAGTAAAATGATGCCTTCTAGAATGGCATCTTCATTTTTAGCTTATAAACTCTCAGAATGGCAATGGGATCCTTTAAATATAGAGACCATTCTTTAAATTAGTTCGACAGTTGAAATTGGGAAGCTGGAGAATTAGATTGGAAATGATTTATAATGAGTCTACAGGACATTAAAAAAAAGAAAGTTAGCAAAGGAAATCTACTGGCTATGGAACAGTAGAGAAATTTCACTTTTCATTCCTTTCAAATTGGCTGGATGTGCAGGCAGTGCGTTGAAACAGGCTTCCCGGAAAAATTGACAGAACTTTTCTTTTCATTGTATGCTCTGGCTTTTGGCTTGGTGTTGGCATTACAAGCCTCTGACTGTAACCCAGTCAGTTTTTGTTTTGACAGTTACAAACTTTTTCAATAACAGAGCACCACCCATTCTCTTAAGAGCATTAGACGTTGAAATAAATAAAAGCTGGATCTAACAACAGCTTTGTTTTTGTCTTGCAGTGTGAACATATGGGTCATTAATAAATGCCATTTGAAGATGACACATGGGTGTGGTTATTGAGATCATAGTGTGTAATAATCACAAATGCATGCATCACTGTTAAGAACTTTCTGCAATTTGTTCACACAGCATAGTATGGAGTTTATACTTCTTGTGGAATTAGCAATAATGCATCAAAGAGGCAGATCACAGGTAATGGTAAACCACTTAGCTATGAAGTGCTCTTCTTGAAGCTCAACTTTGTTCTTATCATGGCTCATTAAAGCATCAAAACTTCTTACAAGAGGAAAAGGAAAGAAATAAGATTGAGATGTTTTAGATACAAATTCATTCATTGTCCCCATGATGTCACCTTTTATCAGGTGATAAGGGTCTGAGCTCAGTTTTAGATTTTGGTTTCCTAGATGCATACCATACCTGATTATGTGCACTAGACCATGGTTTCATTCCCTCCCTTTCTTCTCTGTTCCAAGAATGGAGTCTCTAACATGTTTACCATCCCTAGGAGGAACTTTGAAAAAACCCAAGTTCATACCCAAAGTATTCAAACAAGCGAGATATTTACCTCTTTGGAAATTTAAACAAGAGTTAGCTACAAATGTAGACATAGATACTTGGGTTCAAGGAGGGTGGTGGTTTTCTGGTTCATGGTGACTGAGTAAGCAACAAAACTCCAAAAGCTTGGTGGTTAGGCACCGCAAAGGACAATTTCATTTGGCCAGTGCATTGATCACAGGAAAGGGAAGAAAGAAAAGTGGGAAACAATGCTGGCAGATGACCATGGAGGGTCTCACAGTCTGGTGAAGAAGTCAGGAAACTATTCAGCAACATTAATGAACACATTGGTAGATCAGCTTTGTAGTGGGTAAGGCATCAAGCTCAGTTATACATATGTACATGAATATATATATTCATTCTTTATAATCATTCAAAGAAAGAGGCCCTGTGGGTTGTGTCCTTAATATGAACTGTTTTCAACTAGAGGTTGTGCATATTTCAGAGTTTTTCAGATTTTGAAATATTTTGCCTGTAGAATTGACTAGTTGAGCATCCTTGCTCTAAAAATCAGAAATCTGAAATGCTCTAAAACCTGTTAGTTTGATGTATGTTGCCATGATGTGAAAAAAGTGTGTGATTTCAGTCTATTCTAATTCTCAGGAATGTAGGTGAGGAATTTTCAACCTGTACTATTACCCACAAATATATATATGAAACCAAGTCTTTGAAAGATTTTATGATCTTCCTACAGCTCCACAGGAGCGAGACATTACCAGGATTTTGAATGAGACTCTGTGACTCGAGAAGAAGCCTTCTGAAGACTGCGTATGTGGCCAGTGGGCACTGCAGGGTTTTCTAGACACAGACGACACTCGTGCAGAGCTGTGTGCTGGTATAATCCACCTGTCACTATTTTATAGAGTGAGAGGTCCAAATTGGAAGGACTTGTGATAGTTCTGAAGAGCGGCAGTGTTAGGTACTTGGAGGAGTAGGAAGCCAGTTGTGGTGGGCTTTGAATGTCCTTAATGTTTGAGGCACATAGGGTGTGACAGAATAGACCATTCAGACAGGGGGTGTGGTGGTTGTTTTACTCACTGACAGACTAGGAGAGGAGGCAGTCTGGGGATGAGCTGAGGATGGGAAGGCACTCTAGCCACTGGTGTTAATTTCTTTTGTGTCTTTAAGTTGATGAAATAAATACATATTGAAGTGAAAGTTAAGAAGACAGTCTTGTCTTGAGATGTGGATTTGAATCCACAAATGCCAGTATAGACAAGGAGACTGAACATTTCATGAGTGGGAGAAGAAGGAGTAGGTGGAGACAGAGACCAGGCTATAATCAGCCTTGAGAGATACAGAAAAATCTTTGTGCACATGAAGATGACAGATTTGTAGGCCATGCCACAGACACATAGCTATCCATATTCATATTTGTATACATATTCATGTACGTATTTATGTATGTATTCCTATATACATTCATATGTATTTCTCTGTGTGTTTGTATATGTATCTTATTCATGAGCATGCGCTGTTCTCTTCAGCTCACATATGCATCCTTGGGAGCCTTTCCCACCTCAGTTAGCAAGTGAGAAGGGTGGGGGAGGTGGCAGTCTCTCCTGAGAGCAGCCCACTGGGAGGATGTAGCTTTGTGTTGCTGTGGCTCAGAGGTAGTCAAGGGAAAGAATGAGTTGACTTGCAGTGTGTGTATGAGGTGCAGGCTACCATGTACTATTTTCTGTCTCCAAAATGTATTCCAATACATAAGCCTGGGCAGTTTTTTATGCTCCAGTAAATGTTAAATGATTTATAGAGGGATTTCACAGAAGTCCGCAAGACGACCATTGTGTTGGGAAATAAAGGGTGACAGTGTGGTCAATACACTTGTTAACATTTCACTTGGGGAGAGGAGAGATTTCTCTCCTTTGGATGACATCCACTTCTCAGCTGCCTGTGCTGGGGACGCTCATTGCTCTCCTTGTTTTTGCCAGTAAAAGACGACACTGAGAATTCCCTTCTCTCTTCTCTTCTCTGTGCCCTGTCTTAATTCTAGAGGCAAACAAGGAAGATGCCAGTATTGACCATGTTTCTGGGGTTTTTTAAATTTTTTTAAATTTCTACAGCCAAAGAAAAGTGATGTTTTATCATCTGGTTGTTGATTGAAGAGATGAGGCGGCATTTTTGTGATTTCCTTTCAGGGTTCTAGAAAGCACCTTCCCATAGAAGGAGCCTTAAGTGCTGCATGTTCTTCCCTTTCACAGCTGTTTGCTGAGTGGTTAGAATGATGTTGTTCCTGACCTGGAGGGGCTTCATGCTGCCCGTTTGATAGGAAATCCCTGTGAACCCTCCCCAGTGGGTGAGGCTCATTTTGAGAAAATTTGTTTGAGAAGTTTCTGCAGGTCTTCCTGTTTCCTCTGGGGACTGTCTTCAGGTTTGTCATGGGAGTCTCCAGGTAGCCCTGTCACTGGGGATGTTGCCACTGTTTGAGAAATCATTTGTCAGCTGAGGTCACCCTGACTTTAGAGAATTCAGAATTCCTGGAGACTTCCTTGTCACGGTCTGTTTTGGTTACGAGCCTCTGCTATTCTGGATTCCCATTCATTGCTCTTCTTCTGTCAGAGTTGGAGATTTGTTCCTCTTGGTAGTCTCTTTCCATATAATACTCACAATACATTGAAGTTCAGGGAGTTGAGGGAAGTTGCCTTAGGGAAATTTGGAATAAAATATACAAGCCTTTTAGAAATGTTCTTATTAGCATATATTAATTATACATAATAAAGGGTTTCATTTCATTTCACACATGTACATATGTATTTGTCTTGTTTGCCCCCTTCTTCTGTCTCTCATCCCCACGGATTTCCCTCCTCTTCCCAAATGGCTCCACTTCTTCTTTCAAGTCTTTTCTTACCCATTCCCCCTCTTTTTGTGTGTGACCCAGTGAGTTTCATTAAGGTTGATAATAGGAACATGGGTGAGGGTTTTGTTACAGGCACACGAGCACCCTACCAGTGGCTACACTACTGAAGAAAACGCCTCTCCCTCTACCATCAACCATTAATACTATAACTCTTCAGCCAGGGAATGGGCAGCTATTCCTGGGTGCTGTGAGTTCAAGTGGGCAGCAGCCATGTCCCACAATGGTCTTTTTAACTTTTTAAATGACAAGATTCTTGCTATGTTTCCCAAATTAGCCTTAGCTAGCCTGCTGCCTCGGCCTCCCAAATGGCTTCAACTTCAGGCCTGTGCCTTGGGTTTAGTCTGATTCTTTTAGCATGCATTTGTCTGCACACAGGCACCTGCGTGAGGATGAGCTCACCCTGCTGACGTGACCTCCACTTTGCCTAGCTTGGCTCCTCACCTCTCACCTGACTTCTTGTTCCTTGTCTCTCTGCTTTCTGTTACCTATTAGTGTTTCCTAAAAACAGCACTTTAGATTTCCCTGCCTGGGTCGCCATCTCTTTCCAAGGCAGATTCGGGGACCCTATCCTCCCTGTCCCCAGCAACTCATCTCAGAGGACCCCCAGGCGTGATCATCTTGTCTCCTAGGAAACACTATGGATACTACCTTCCTCTTTCCATCTACCCCTTCTCCCCTAAATGTGACAAAAGCTGAAATGACTTTGCACAGTGACACTTCAGGGGTTTATTCCAGTTAGGATCAGGTCCACCATACTTATTTTCCTTATAGATTCATGTTCTCTCTCTGTTTTATGTGTGTACATGTGTATATATGTATGGTGTGTATTTGTGGAAGCTAGAAGTCAATTTCGGACATTATTTCTTAAGTTTTGTGCATCTTGTTTTGTTTTATTATTTTGGAGGCAGGGTCTCTCTCTCTCTCTCTCACTTGTCTGTTACTTGCCCGTTAGTCATAAGGTGGCTGGTCAGTTTCCATACCTCCAACACTGGGATTGCAAGTGCATGCCCTCATGCTCAGCCCTTTTACATGAGTTCTGGAGATTGAACTTGGGTCCTTGTGGTTGCAAGGCCAGTGCTTTACCAAGTGAGCCGTCGCCCCAGCCCTACTCATTTTGTTAGCGTAAGTTAACAGTCTCTCTCCTGAAAAGACTCCTGCATTTCAACCACACAGTATTTTAGACATGCCTTTATCACCCAGTCTTCTTACAAAGTTTCATACTTCAGACTCTGTATCTGTTGATTCCTCATCTGACGGTTCAACTAGATTGAAAGTTCAAAAATCATCTGGACATGTAGAGAATCTGTTCCTTGTCATCATTTCCTGAGTAATACAATGTAGTAGCAGTTTGCATAGCAGATAGCTTGTATTTGGAATTATAATCAGATAGTTTATCATGTATAGGAATATGCCCAGGCTGTATGCAAATATTATGATATATAATACAAGGGACTGAGCATATAAGGATTTTGACATCTGTAGGCATCCCATTGCCCCATAGATACGATAAGCATATGTCATCCTTTAATCAAGTTTTCTCTTTTAATGAACTTTTTTCCTTTCCCCTGGAAAGTAGGGATGGTCATACAGTGGTCACGTGGCAATGGTCCATGTCAAGCTAGCTGAAAGCATTTGTTGTGTTTGAGCCATGTGGCTGACTCATCTCCTAATGCCACTGTGCCATATTAATGTCAGTCAGCAAGACCATCTTCTTATTTGAAGGCAGTTTCCTGATGTTGTTTTTCATGGTTTCTACATTGATATATGTGACCTGGGGTAACAGAGACTCAGGAAAGCATTCACCAGGTTGTTAATGCATGTACCTTGGTTGTGTCATATGTCTAAGAGCCAGTCTAATTATTTTCACCAGCTTAGTGGTTCTTAGTGTCTAGGACCGCCCCCCACCTCCAGCAAATTCCAGAAGATAGATTTATGGGCTTAGGGTGTGTAATCATGTAGCTGTTTAATCTTTAAATCAGGATGAGTTTGGTTTTGTTCAACAGAAAGCCCAGTTCACCCAGCCTTCTTTATTGGGACTGGTAAGTCCTCAGAGAGTAAGCTGCAAGAGAGGCTTGATTCAGTCCTTACCTGTTTTCCTTTCCATGGTGTCAGCTTATCTTCATGTCATCCTTATTTCTAGTGTTAGATGATTCCTAGCAAGTCCTAGGTTAAAAGATTTCCTTGAATCTGTCAAGCAACTTGGAGGAAAGGGAGAATTATTCTTCTGATTCTCAGAAAAATTCTTGGAACCCTAGCTGGACTGGTTGCCCAAGAAGACCACTCTCCCCATGGCTAGGGAGATGGGATGTGTTCATTGGCACATCTTGGGTGAAGTGTTTCCATGAGTGAGGATGGGGCTAGCTTCAGCTCCTTTACCTGAGCTATTTTTATGATTCTAAAGGTCTGAAGTTAATTCAGTTGTTTTCATGAGAGGAGACCTGTGGGGTTAAGCCAATGTCAGGTTCCTTGAGTTTGGCCATAACTGTTTCAATCTGTTAGCTCTGATTGGCAATTTGGTAGATGTGCCTTGCAAATGAATTAATTCTTCATAAATTAGTGTTGGTAGAATCTTCTGTGATGTAGCATCTCATCTGTGTTGATCAGAAGACTTGAAATTTACTGAAAAAGGAATTATTTGCTATTTAAAAAAGATTCAAGGCCAGAGTGGTCTACATAGTGAGTTCCAGGACAGCTGGGGCTACAGGGAGACCCTGTTTCAAAAAGACAAAAAAAAAAAAAAAAAAAAAAAAAGGGGGACTTGCCAGACTTTTTAATCAAAAGAAAAAAAAAAAAACCACAAAATAACAAAACGCAGCGAAAAAAAAAAGATTGGGAGTCTTGCCTGACTTTTGAATCAATAGCAGATAAAACAAACCATAAATTACCAAAGACATGGTGACCAGTTCAAATGCTATACAGCTGTGGAAAAAATTACATTCTGGTGTCCTAGCCTTAGTTTTAAAATGTAGAAATCTGCAGTTCAAGTCTTTTGTTTCAGACATTGTAAGCTTTAAGCTTTACTAGCATGCTTTAGAAACATTAATCATATGGAAAGAAAGAGATGATGAGTTTTAACACTACTACGATAATGTCTATGACTCAACAACAGAAATTGTTGTTAGCGGAAGAGCCCCAAAACAATTCTGTCTTGGGGGAAAAAATGTTTAGCTGAAAGGCCACAGGAAAGATACATATTCACTGAGAGTCGTAAGAGGCAAACATTGTTTTACAGAAAGGAATTTCTAAAAAGAGTGTAGTCAAACTGTGGAGGAAACGCCATTGTTCAGGAATAAACATCGCACATATCAGATGCCGAGGAGAGTAAAGTGTTGTTGATGGGAACTTATTCTAGATGCAGAACGTGTTCATGCTGGATGCATTTCGAAAGCATCATTTCCATCAGTGGGAGAAGCAGATATGGAACTTCCTTAGAGGGTACCAGATACAGTACCAGTGCATAGTGGTATTGCTGTGAGGCCCTTTATCTAGACTCATTCTGAGCATCTTGCCCAACACAGAATTGGCTGTGTTGGACATTCTCAGTTGCCAGACTTGGAATTCTTGACCAGACTATCAGGGTCTTGTAGATGTAAGATATGTACCTGTTGCTCGTCAGATGAAGCCGGCTAGGTTGATTTCTTGGGTGGCCTCTCTGACCCTCTGTCAACCAAAGGTCTACTTTTCAGACTCCATTCTGACCTCAGGAGACAAGCTGCTTCATGCGCTGTCTTCTTTACTTAGTCCTTAGTTTTACATTCTATCCCATCCCTGCCTGTTCTGTCTTAGTTTATTTTTCAAACTTCACTATGTTCAGACATTCTTCAAGTCTTTGCTTATAGTTTCCACAACTTTGATCTATGTTGCAGGTTTCCTCGTGGGTCCAGCCCACGAGGGACTGCAGGGAACAAGGGTTCTGGCCAAGGTGGGGGTGAGAGGCACAGAGTCAACACACAGACACTGGGAGTCGGGTGAAAGCAGGCACTATGTGAAGTGCTGCAGACTCATTTATTGCTGGGAAGTGCAAGCCTTATATACCTCTCCCCCTGTCCCCAGTGTCCCATAAGCTGGTATGTCACTTCCTGATAGATCCTCTCATCCAGGCAGATTGTAGGTTGGCTATTTTGTGGAAGCGTGGGCTGTGCTCTCAAAGCGGAAGCTGTGTTCTCTAGTGCAGCCTGTGCTTAAGTCTGGCACTTCCTCTCCTGCATATCCATCCCTTTTTATTATAGAAAAATCAGTGGGAGCCAAGGTTCTTTGCCTCGACATAGTTGACCCCACCTCAGAGGACACCCAGCTTGATGGACTGTGCCTGTCTTAGGTCGTCCTGACCATCAGGATCTTACCCATCAGTGACTACCGGCCCTCGAAAGATGTGACCTCTGGCATGACCATGTAAGGCAGGAGGAGGGCAAGAAATTACACAGCCGCTTCTCGGGTGTCAGCAAGCCAGACCTGCCAGACCTGGGGGTGGGAGTCGAAGTCTGGATCCTTGAGCGTTTTGAGAACCTGATACACCAAGTAATTTACTTCGTTTTATCTGCAGAAATGTAGAACAAGGCATTTTATGAACAAGAAAAGATTTAAGACTATGCCACCCAACAGTATATAAGTAACAGTCCATGAAGGGTCAAACAAAGCTTTTAAGTTCGACCAAAGTTTGTCAAGGAACCCAGAGTTTATATATAATGTCTGAGCCCATGTATAATTTAGGGAGATGATCTGGTCAGTGAGCAAGGTGGAGTAGTTGAGAAACTTTTGGCTCCAGTGGCCATGGATGTACTGTGAGAGTTCCATTCTGGCCCTAGTGAGGTTATCTACTTTGAAAGGTGTGAGACACAGGGCTTTGAACTGTGGATCACAGGCCATTAGCGTCATCTGTTTGAGGATTGCCATCTCTTCACCGAGGAGGTCTACCTGTTGTTGGATGACAGAAATGGCCTGGAAGAGGTGTTGATTAATAAGAGATTGAGTGCATAAGGCCACAGTTTTGGATACTACCTTATTGAGTGTTTCCACAGTAGTGGAAGACTGAGTGATAGCCACAGGAGCAGTGACAGCAGCCCCTAAGGAAAGGATAATGGCAGTGACAATTGCCGCGGTAATACCAAAATCTCTCTTGACCCGGGGAAAGGGTTGGAGAGCCGTCTGTTCCATGAGGGTAATAACATGAAAGTGAGTGGCATTGGGAACGGAATCTCACATTGCTACGGGTTCGCACACAAAGAGAACGAGAGAGGCGGGGAAAATCCAGCATGCCAAGAGGGTGCAGTTAGCGAGGGAGCAATTAAGTGTATTCTCTGGGTCACTCGTGACATTAGCAAGAAGCAGAGCAAACAGAGGACAAACACAAATGGGAGAGGAGAACGAAAAAGAGATGTTAATAGAGACTTCATTAGGTGTCCAAGTTGGGTCTGCGACACCTGAGGAACCATCTCTGAGTTATCGCCGCCCATGTTTGTACCATTAAAGATGGCACCACCTAATACAAAGAAGAGCAGATGCAAATCTAGGCAAGCTGCCAGTCCACAGAGCTCCCAGGCCCCCCGACAGTGTCTTTATGCCTGGGGTCAGGGTCAACATAGGAGTAAGGTTTTGTAGAGACAAGGTGTCTCCAGGCTGCCAGGGAGGAAGCCTGCGGGCGTCCATCATAATCTGTACTAAAGAGGAGCGTACTTCCAGGAGTGAGTGGGAGGCATTGTTCCCATGGAATAGGAAAATGCAATGTGGTGGAAAATTTATAGGTGGAAGGGCACCGGGTCCATGGAGGATGCCTGACCCTTGGCGGGGGGAGGGGTGGTGGCCCCAGGGGGCATGAAGGACACTCTAGTCTCTGAAGTGTCTTTTACTAAGGGAGACCAAATTTTGAGGCCCCATAAGGAGCCCTGGCTTCGGTTTCCATGAAAGTCGCCTGTTGTGATGTTAAAGAGGGAGTGACAGTGAGAGACATTAGGGGAAGAGGGGTTAAGGACTGGGCTGAAGCAGAGCAGTCCTGCAAGGGACCATGTGCTGTTTATGGAAACGGACGCATGAATCAATTCTATAGTGGGGAGACCAAGGGATTCATTAGTAGTAAAGAGAACCAGGAAAGCAGGTGACTGTTCATCTACAGGGAGGATCAGAGGTGGTAAGGGGACCAGTGTCCTGAGATCTGAAGTCTGGGAAGAAGCACAGCCAAAGGACAAAAGGGTGCCAAAGATAAGGAAGCCAGAAAAGGATGTCATGGCTTATCAAACTCGCAGTTGGGCCCCGGTCTCCAGATGGGTTTCCGTAGCTGGCCGGATGTCTCTCGATGGAATCCAGGTGGAGGTTGCAGCATCCTGTGGAAAAATACAAGTGTATCCTCATCCTCGTGTCAGAATGGGGACTGGTTTCTGCCACAGGGATGAAATCGGATCCCTCCACATGACTAGTGACAGAGGCATAGCCCGAGGCAATGTTTTTATGCTGGACTGAGACTTCAGTCATCAAACATGAGGAAATTAAGGTGGAACAAAGCCTCAGTAAAAGCCAAATGAGGGTCACGTTTGGCCTCAGCCGAGGGGATTTTAGCCAGGAGGGACTTAAGTGTCCTGTTGGTCCTTTCAACAATGGCTTGTCCTTGTGGGTTATAGGGAATGCCAAAGGTATGTTTGATTTCCCAGGAGGAAACAAATTTATTGAATTCCTGAGATGAGTAAGTGGGCCCATTATCAGTCTTAAGCACCCAGGGTACACTCATGATTAACATGTCAGACTTTATAGCTTTAATGGCGTGTATAATCTTTTCCCCTGCGAAAGCTAAAGCATAAGTAAGGGAGAAGCATGTGTTAACTATGACATGAAGGAATCTCAATTTCCCAAAAGTGTGGTAGAGAATCACGTCCATCTGCCAAATGGCATTGGGTATCAAACCACAGAGATTCACTCCTCCTCTGTTAAGGGGCCCAAGAGGCATGAGTGGGACACAGGTAACACATGAGAGGACAAGGTGCTTGCATTGGGACACTGGGATTTCTGAGAGGAGTTTATGAGTACTCTGAGGGGAGAGGTGAAATTGTTGATGCAAAGCTCTTGCTTGTTCTAACAGGTTAGACTGGACTGTCATGATCATAGCATCTGTGGTGGCATTTCCCTGAGCTACTGGGAAAGGTGGAATGTGAGCAAATTTTTTGAGAGGAGAACTTGCTCAAAATATGGGGAATTGTGTCTGATTCATTCGCGGCTTTGCGGATGAGTGCAAGGTCCATGAGAGGAGTGGGCACCCATGGCTCTTGTGCAGGATTGGGGCTAACATTAACCAGAAAGGCCGACATGGGCCAACAAGGGGCAGCAAGGTGTGGGCAGGCTATGTAGAAGGTGAAGGGCAGTTGGAGAGAAAGAGCCACAGGTAGAGGTTCAGCACATTTATGAAGGTGGCCTGGTTTGGTCATAGTACCAGCCACCTCTCAGCATGGTCCACACTCCCTGCCAGAGGATCTGCCTCATTCTGAGGATAGGGAAGACACCAAAGACTTAGGAATCCTATTGGTTGTGCTTTGAGACTAGGAAATTTCTATGCTTCCATCAAAGAATCTTCTTTTTTAGATATCGGTTGTTAATTCAAGCAATAACTAATTAAAGTAATGAGAACAAGTGACTGTTTTGTGTTCAGAATAAAATGGTACATCAACATCACCCCTCCAGGACTTAGGGAACATTGTGAGAGAGGAGGTAGACATGGGATGACTATGGCACTCATGAATTTTCAAACACAAAATAGGGCCACAAACACAAAGAAATTAAAATGACAGTATACAACACACACATTTCTAAAATAACACTAAACATCAGTGGGCTCAACTCCCCTGTCAAATTATACAGGCTGGTGCAATGGATAAGAAAGAAAACCCATGTTTTGCGGTGGGGCCCACCAAAAGACAAAACAGTGCCCTCAGTTCCTCTGAGGGAATGGGCAAGAACAGTTTAAGCCAATTTATGGTGCCACAGAGTTGTTGAAAATTGGCTAGTGTATAGACCAGCTTTTAATTAAAGGCAGGGGCCATAGGGTGTACGCTGGCTGAAATGGTATGCCCCAAAAAGGGATAAGGAGGCACCTCCTGTAACTTATCTAAGGTGATAGACAAGCCAAGGGCCAATAGGCAGGAGAGTAAGTCTCTGGTTACCTTGTGGAGAAATTGTGGGTTAGGGTGGGACAACAGAATATCATCCATATAGTGAATAAATTGTACACTATAGGGATGGCTGAAGTGGCTCATGAGACAAAAAGCTGACAGATAGTAGGACTGCTTTTCATGCCCTGGGGAAGGACTGTCCATTGATATCTGATGGCTGGCTTGTGGAAGTTCAGTTCCCAAACCGTAAAGGCAGAGTGATCATAATCTTGGGGGGCCAGCAGGATTAAGAAGAAGCAATCTTTAATATCAAGTGTTATGATATAATAAGAAGAAAGAATAGCACCAGGGTGGGGCAAGCCGGCCTGTGTTGAGCCCATTTTTTCCATTTGGTCATTAATGGCACGTAAGTCCTGAAGCAATCCAAAACGGCCATTTTTCTTTTTCATAATGATTATTGGGGTATTATATTTACCAGTAGAGGTTCCAAATGTTTGAGGTCCAGCTGTTCCTGGACCAAATTTTTGAAGATAGACAACTTAGGTTATATAATAGGCCACTGCTCCACCCAGATCGCATCTGTCAAGAGCCAGGTAAGCGTGATCGGTCTGGGAGACTCCTTAGGGGATGTCCCAGGGAGGGCAGTGGCTCTTAGAATTGGGGGTGCTGGTCAGGGCTCTGATTCCTCCCAGAGAGGCCAAGTTTATCATGAGCTATGACATCATTATAAAAGGCCTGATTGTCTGTGGTAAGGACCACACCCATGTCCTCCAGGGCATCTCGACCCCACAAGTTGTGGGGGATGTCAGCCACTATGGGAGTGAATGTGCCCTTACTCCCATCTAAGTCCTCCCAGTGTACTGGGAAGATGACCAACTTTGTGTCCTGGCTGCCACCCACTCCCTTAATGGGCAGGCCAGGCTGATATTTCCAATGGGAGAACTGAAGAGACTCGTTCTCGGTGATGATGGTTACATCGACTCCCATGTCCACTAGGCCCTTCACAGAGATCCTATCCAGGAATAAGGTCATTGGGAGGGTGATTAAGAATCAGAAGGGTCTGTAAAACCTGTCTCATTCCCCCTCTTACTTGCAGGGCTGAGGGGCGCCCGGGGTGGAGTTTAAAGGAGCCAAGTCTGATTGGGGCTGTGAACTATAATCTTTTGCCCAATGAAATCCCTTTTTTTATTTGGGGCAGCAGGTCTTGGGACAAGCTCCATTGTTTGGGCAGTCTCTGTGGAGGTGTCCTGTCCTCCCACAGTTCCAGCAGCCATCTTTTGAATTGGAGGGGGTGGGCCTTCCTTGTAATAAGAGCACCTCTAAGGAGGTGGTCAGGGCCTCGATGGGCCTAGGGGTCCTGGGGTCTAGGTCTCTAGTGACGAGTACCCATTTATGAATACCATCATTGCAGACAGGCGTGATAGCACTGCGGGTAGGAGTATTTAGGACTTCCCATGCCAACTGTTTGATGAGCATATCTCGAGTGGTCGCAGACTCCACTCTCCGTTCCACCACTCCAGTAACTTGGGCGAGGAAGTCCACGAAGGACTCCCCTGGCTGCTGAATCAGATTGTGGAAGAATGCCTGTGGTTCACTGGGGGAGCAAGACTTAAGGGCCTTGAAGGCCAGGTCACTAAATTGTTGGTAGTAAGCATGAAGGCCAATAGTGGACTGGGAAGTGGGGTCAGTATATGGTCCACGTCCTTTGAGCATATCCAGAGTAATATTAAGGCCATATTGAAAGTTGAGACATGTCTGATTTTCAGCCTGATCATCATAGGCTGAATGCCAGCTCAGGAAGACTGAGGGCTCCAATACAGCCTTTAATATAAGTTATACCAATCTTAATGGGTCTCTAACTGCATGGCCCATTGGCAGAGAACTTGCTCAAAATATGGGGAATCAGGGCCTGATTCGTTGGTGGCTTTGTGGATGAGTGCAAGGTCTGTGAGAGGGGTGGGCACCCAAGGCTGTCGTGCAGCGTTGGGGCCAACATTAACAAGAAAGGCAGACACAGGCTGGCAAGGGACAGTAAGGGGTGGACAGGCCATGGGGTGGGGGGTATAATGAGCCAGAGATGTGTTGAAGCAGGCGGAATGTAGTTCCTTCCAGGGGTACTGGGGTGGTGGTGTCTCTGATTGTTGT
>NW_008336931.1:0-865 GCF_000622305.1 Nannospalax galili
TCATTTAAAAAATTTTGTAGTCATCAGAGGAAAATTTTGCAACATGTATTTATGTATTTATAAGCAAAGAACATGGGAGTTTGAGAAAGAGTCTGGAACAATACCACTCTCTCGCATGGCCAATTTATGTTGGTCAATCACAAAAGGGCCATCTATTGATTTGTGCAGTTCCACATAGAAAGACACGCGTTGCAATTTGTTGCTCGTTCAGCATATTGGGAACTCAGAATTAAGGAGCCTTTCCCTGTGAGGATGTTTTAAAGTTAGCATGCATTCACGCAAAGAAAAGACAGTAACAGGGGCACATTTCCTGGTAATCTTTCCTACCGGGGGAGGTTCACACTGCGGTGAACCAATGCTCTTGGGAAAACCATCTGTGTTAGTTATTTTCTTCATCGTTGTGACACAATACCTCACAGAAGCCATTCCCCAGTGCTGTCCGTCTGCTGAATCTAAGAGTGCAAAGAATTTTTAAATAACAGAATGAAGGCAGAGATCGTGAAGTTGTTCTGCGTTCACGGTAAAGGTGAGCCGGGAGCTAGTTGGAGCGTGCGACTCACTGGAGAAGGTCTGTGTGCAAACCACGACTGCCACCTGCACTGGAATGGCGGGGGGTGCCGTCAACACGGTGGACAGTAACAGGGATGACAGAGTATATGGGCTCCAGTGTGTGGGAGGGGGAAGGCTATGGGAAGATGCCATTTGGGAAGTGGGTATATAGATGAATAAGATTGTGTGGGATGTTCTGTACCATATACACAAAAAAATCAACAAATTAAAAAAAGATATATTTGGGGAGGAAGCATAAAAATTCACTTCATGTTAAATAGTAGAGGTGATAAAAATTACCAGTGAAATCTACCTG
>NW_008336932.1:0-475 GCF_000622305.1 Nannospalax galili
GGGTATTCCTAAAAGTATTAAAACGGACAATGGTCCTGGATATGTTTCTCACGCTTTTCGGAAATTCTGTGATACTTTACACATACAGCATCCTACTGGTATCCCTTATAATCCACAAGGACAAGGCATAGTTGAAAGAGCTCATTTACTTATTAAAACTACTTTGCATAAAATAAAAAAGGGGGAGTGGTGTCCCAGTAGGGGATCCCCCAGGAATTTATTGAATCATGTACTTTTTATTTTGAATTTTTTGAAATTGGATTCTCATGGTAAATAAGCTGCAGATCGCTTTTGGCATCCAGAAACAAAACGACATTATGCCATGGTCAAATGGAAAGACCCTCTGGATAATTCATGGCATGGCCCAGATCCAGTGTTAATATGGAGCAGAGGATCTGTCTGCGTTTATTCACAACAACATGACGCAACCCGTTGGTTGCCTGAATGCTTAGTAAAGCAAATAGATACTAATCAA
>NW_008336933.1:0-3409 GCF_000622305.1 Nannospalax galili
TTTTTTTGTCTTTTTGAGACAGGGCCTCTCTGTAGCCCCAGCTGTCCTGGAGCTCACTATGTAAACCAGGCTGGCCCCAAACTTACAAAGGTCTGCCTGTCTCTGCCTCCCAAGTGCTGGGATTAAAGGCGTACACCACCACTTCCAGCAGGTAAAAGATATATTTTTATCTTGAACAAATTTGGGCAAGTTTAAAACTCTTTGGAATGCTGTCAAGAAGAGCAATGCAAGCCACACTAGTTATGGTAAGGACAGTGGAAAGAAATGCTAAGTCCAAATCTAGAGGGATACACTCTAGCTTGCCAATTTCCTTCTGAAGTCCTAATAGTTTTCTCCTTATTGACTACCCTTGAACAGGTTCCATGTGTCCATTAGGAAGGGAAAACACAATTCCCCCTGTCAGCTAACCCTCTTATTGTGATTAGAAACTCATCCCTGGAAATTTTTCTTTTTAATATTAAAAAATTAGAACAGTTATTATAACAAGTAGATACCAAGAATGATAATGGCGTTATTTCATTCAGCACATCCAACTAATCAGGGTCCAGACTACTCCAATTCTAGTGGTCTATGGAATGTGCCGTTGGTCTGTGGAATCAACAACAAATCCAAATCTCACAATTACTTCCTGAACAGATGACATTTACTGGACTCCTATGGAATGCAGACACTATTCCTGCTATTTAATACAGAAGACTTGAATGTTACTGGAACTCTTAAACAGATATTTTGCAGCATTGGGGATTTTCTGAGAAGCTATTTTTTGTTTGTTTTACCCTTTATGTGTTTTCACATTGCTTAGTTTCATACTGTGCACACACTCACTATAATACACTTCTCCGCTGGATATCTGCAGAGCGCTACATGCAGGATGCACATGGAGACAGGCTCCATCCACACAAGCTTGCAAGTCACAGTGTCTCCCTGGCTATCCTATGTCCTTGCATCAAAAATATGCACGGAAAACCATTTCTTTTGTAAAAACTTTATCATACAAAAATGGAAAAGTACTGCATTATTTACTATCTTCAAGATTTCATGAAATCTCACATATTTCCTGTTCCATCTTCTAGTATCTGATCCTTCCTTTTACAGAGGGTGATCCGTTCTTTGACATTCGGTTCATGATGCTCCCTGGTATAATACAAGAGATTTATTTTTTTAAATATTTTTATTTAGTTTTTGTAAATTTCAAATAATGAATCTTAATCAATTTTAGATGCCCCCACTCACACCTTCCTTTAAACCCTCAACAGATTTCATGCGCTCTTTCATATGGTTAAGTCCTAAGCAATCAAGAATTTGTACCCAGATGTTCTGCAACTTTCTATAGCACATTTAGAGAAGAAACCAGAAGCAAGTGAGATACTTACAAACTCAAAGTATACTTGTGTGGCTAGGTCATGGTTGTAATGAGACAGGAAGATCACACGTCCATACATGTCCTTAGTGGGCAAATGGATCTGTGGCAGGGAGGCCACATTCTCCCATAGGAGCAGGTTTGACACCAGCAGCAGCAGACATGTCCCTGCTATAAGGAGAGAAACACACTGAGGTGATCTACTTCAATGAGTTTGCAAAGGTTAACTGTTGAAGGGAAGCCTTGCTCAACCCAAGGGCCTTCTACTGCATGATTTGGTTCGACACAGATGGAGTAGGGAATCATTTTCCCCACTATAAAATGTAGGCAAATCATTACATGTCCCAATACACAGTTGGAGACTTGGATGACTTTCCTCATCTTTGTCTTACTCCAAAAGTGCTTCTCAACATTGTGTTGAGGACATGCAGAGGTCCAACTAATCCCGACTCAGAGTGTTAAGTCATTCTCTTCCCTTATTTTAATGTACTGAGAATTTATGCTGATTTTACATTTGGGGAAGTAAATTTTATGGCTGCTATTAATTGATTCCTCTTGTTGATATCACCAACAAGACTGTCAGGACAAGACTGCTTTCCCTGTCCCTAGGTCGTTTGACTTATAACAAATTGGGAAACAAAAACACCTGTCATCATAGCCTACAGTAGGTTTCAGAATTAGTGTTTGCCGAGCTTCATCTTAGTGAGCAGGCACATAGCAAGACCCAGCACCCCAAGATTCTACCTTTTTCCTGTTGAGACCATTGAATCTTGTACACACAACCAAGTCTATTCCTCGCTTTCAGGCACGAGGTCAATTGAGTTAAATTTTTCCTTATTCTGCAATGGAAGATGTTCAGCAGCATGTGCCTTCCAGATACCAGTAACAATGTCCTCTTTTGTTCTCATGCCAACAAATGCAAAACAAAATGTCCTGGGATTTTGCAGATGCTTCCAGACAAGGAGGATTCCTTTTTTAGAATAATAATTTCCCAGTTTTGGAGCAATAATGTTCCAGAAAATAGTTCTCGATTTTCAGTTGCCTTATGGCACAAGGTGAGACATGAACAAACTTCAGTTCCCCATAGACACTGCACCAGTGACACCAAAGGAGTACTGTGTTAAAACCCAACTTTGTAGCTGGGTGAGGTGGCACACGCCTTTAATCCCAACACTCAGGAGGTAGAGACAGGCAGATCTCTATGAGATCAAGGCCAGCCTGGTCTCCATAGCAGATCTAGGCCAGCTGAGGCTACAGGGAGACCCTGTCTCAAAAAAAAACAAAACAAAAACAAAAACAAAAATAACCCCAACTTTGTAAACTAATGCATTGAGAAAGCTTAATTAGAGGAGCATTGATGAAGGTCTACTTACAGCAGCGTGCTAGAGTTAATGACAGCTTCAGGTCCAAGAAGGTCCTCCACAGCATGGTCACCAACTCAGGAAAAACACTGCTCCTGAGTCCTGCCTTCAGTCAGCTTTCCACCTGCTATATACACTAACAGACTCTCCCTACAGCCAAGCAGTTATTTGGGGCAGAAGGAAGCAATGTCTACAGCCCAGGTGAGGGTGCAATGACTCTGACCCTCAGGGAGTTTTAACATGCCCTTTACTTTTACACAGTCCTATATGTATTGTTGGCTGATTGCCATACTGTCCGTAGGGTTCAAGTTATTTTGCAGATCCCAAGAGCCACCTCTGTTCCATGATGACTCATTGTCATGTCAAGAAGGAGAAATAGACGCATTCCCTAAATCTTATCCCCTAGTTCAGGGCCTTGTGTCCTTTCTGTCATGTCTTCAGCGATGTTCCCTGAGTGTGTCAGGTGATGATAAAAACACGAGATTCTTTTCTGAGCCTTGGGCCACCATATCACAGCAACAGTGCTTGATCATCAACAGTTCATGCGAACAGGAACCTGTACAAGCAACCACGAAGCACTGAAAAGTGGCTTTGGGCAGAAAGCAGGTGACTGTCCCAGTAATCCTTAGGGCGGAGGATAAATGTTCAGAGGGCTGTACAGGCTCATCACATCCATTTAGCCAATATC
>NW_008336933.1:3580-3983 GCF_000622305.1 Nannospalax galili
CGTATACACTGCCCTTCCATGTCCGTTCTGGGTTATGATAGGTTCTTAATCTGTCTGGTGAGGAATTCCCACTCCCTCATGGTCCCATTTCCATAATAATACAAGATTGCCTTTTAGTCCACACTCAAGCAAACCCCACCAAACATGCTCTTGTGGTGGGATGGATGTAACCTGAATGTATACAGCGTGTGCCACCTTTGCCCATCAGACTACATCATTTTTTCACCTACAGTTTTTAATGTTTCTATCAGTTATGTAGCAGTTGGGACCTAAAGCTGTCCTCAGAAAAGAGATGAGAAACTTCTATTCTCTACATTTCAAATGGAACAAACTGTGCCACATCTAAGATAAACAGCTACCTAATCTCCTATACACAGTTGTGTCCAGTAGAGGGAAAGGACAC
>NW_008336933.1:4568-7465 GCF_000622305.1 Nannospalax galili
GATACCCTGATTATCAACTTGGTGATCTGAATAATTTTTGGAAAACACCCTAGGTATGATCTTGGTTTGTTTGGAGAGAGAGAGAGAGAGAGAGAGAGAGAGAGAGAGAGAGAGAGAACTGGATTCAAACTGTGATTGTTAGAGAATTGCCTATGTGCATTTAATATACCTTAATGAATCACACCACCCATTGCAATTTCTTCCTGATTACCCCTAGAACAGTTACCTCCCTTCAAGTTCTGTGTTTTTAATCCACTGAGTCTATTTAGTATTGCCTCTTTGTACAATTGTGGTTATCAATTTACGGAGCTTGGGTAGCTTATCAGAGTCTGTGTCTGTTAGAGAATTGCCTATGTGCATTTAATATACCTTAATGAATCACACCACCCATTGCAATTTCTTCCTGATTACCCCTAGAACAGTTACCTCCCTTCAAGTTCTGTGTTTTTAATCCACTGAGTCTATTTAGTATTGCCTCTTTGTACAATTGTGGTTATCAATTTACGGAGCTTGGGTAGCTTATCAGAGTCTGTGTCCTTGAAGAATATTGCCTCTCCCTTACTTCATCTGCCGTCAAGCGCCAATCGATGATCAACTCTGTGTGGACTTTCATGACCCATCCCCATCCATATTGGGGTTTTGGCTGGTTTGACATTACTCAGGTCTTCTGTATGCAGTCACGGTTGCTTTCAATTCATTGTGCAAGGGCACTGTCATGTCCAGCAAATGATTTTTTGCTGCAGATATCTATTATATCTGCTTCTTACAATCATTTCCCTCTCTTTGGTGATGATGGGAGGGGATGTGTGATATAGATGTCCCATTTAGAGTTGAGAATTCCCCATTCTTAGCACATTGACCTATTATTAATTGCCATATACTTCAAAAAGAATCTTCTCTGGGGGGCTGAGAGATGAATTAATCTGTGTGTATAGAGTAGAGAAATTAGGTGATGTTCCTTACTATGTCCATGTAGTGGAATAAGAGCATTAGAGTCTCACCTATGGCCTGTAATGCAGCCATCTGTGGAATTTGGTCCTAGTTAGTGGATTGAAACACAAGATAGATATTGTGGGGTGGGCTTTAAATTCAATTATTAAATGGTAGCTTTTCCCATAAGATTCATGCCACTCTTGCACCAGTGGGCGTGTCTTGCCAGGCCATTGTTGTCTCTCCCAGGGTTATTACTATTTAACACTGTTGCTGACTTTTCTCCCCCAGTATTTTATATCTAACCTATCAGCATTGTGCAAGCTTTCCAGCAGAGGGGAAGCTTCTAAGTTGGTACCAGCTTAGTATCTCCATAGCCGTGACTCAATTATGTGATGCCAGTCTGCCTAGTGGAAACAGCATGCTCCAGGTTAGTGAGAGAGCCTGTCTCAAGCACAGCAGTGCTTGACAGAGAAGGCTATTGGAAATTCACTTCTGGCACCCACACACATACAGAAGCATCACTCTCACACATACACACACACACACTCACATACACACACGCATACACACACACTTACACAAACAAAACAATCTTAATTATCTGAATCTTTATTACACAATGCCTAACGGTCACTATCCTCCTCATACTGTGGATGAGTTTCAATCTATAACACCTAGAAGAGGAAATAAATCAAGATCTGTCTACTCGGCTTTGAAATTACAAATGTGGACACAAAGACTAAATCAAACTAAACACAGAAATGCCACAAGAGGAAATATAAATCAACTAATAATTATATATTCTTCCAGAGAATCCAAACTTTCCTGATATACACATGTACTTGCAGCCTTCTACAAATGTCTCAATTTCATCTTTGACATTTAACTTCATTGCATATCAAGGTACCTTCTTTACAAATTGGAAAAAGAACAGAAAACCAAGCAAAGTCAAGACAAGGAGAGTTTTCCAAAAACAATGACATCATGAAATTGAAGAATCACAGTACTCTATGTGAACAACAGGGTGAGGAGATGGCTCAGTGAGTTACTGTTTTTCTTCTAAAATTCTAAACCTTTTTTTCTCGTATATTTTTTATTGAATCTTTGTGCATTTCATGAAACAATTCCAATCATATCCAGCACCCCTCCCCCATATGCACCCCTCCCATATCCGTCCTCACCAAATTTCATGTATTCTGACAAGCCTAAATTCAATCCCTAAACCAGGTAAAGAGGCCAAGCATGATTGCCTGTACTTGTAATCCTAGCACAGTGGAGGCAGAGACAGGGAAATCTCTGGGGATCACTGGACAGCCACTTTACCCCACCTGGTGAGGTTAAGGTCAATGAGATACTCTTTCTCAAAGGGGGGGAAATAACCTTCCTGAGGAAGATACCCGAGGTTGTCCTGTAACCTCTGTATCTGAGAACATACACATAGCGACACATAAAAAAAAAAAAAAAACACCAAAATAAAAAAGACCAGATCAAAAAGATTGTTTCTTTGATCTTTACCAATTCATCAATATGCATTTATATACAAACAAGAGCCCACATCACAGCACTGGGAAAATCTCCATATAACTCAGTGTTTCCTGTAAACCAAGGACAGGGACCACTTGGACAACAGCTTTCTTCATGGCTGGCTGGGGCCACAGCTACTAATGGGCACTTGGACCCATAAAACCTGCACACAAGTTTCCATGATCTATGCAAAAACTAGGAAAAAATATTGATTAAAAAAAGGACTTGTATAATGCAATTTGGGAATTTTTTAAATAGACTGCAGTGGTATCCCAATTGCCTCACCCTGAGTCCCTGTTCAGCATGGAAGAAGCCAGAGTGGTCTGAATCCCGATTCCTTATCTGCAAGTTGGGTAACCTCTTCAGAAGATGGTGTGATAAGAATAGGAGGTAAGAATTGGCTAGGCGGTTAGGGTAAAAAGATCCCAAAGAAAACTAGT
>NW_008336933.1:7868-50482 GCF_000622305.1 Nannospalax galili
TCCACTGAGGGGGTACTTCAATTGCCTCACCCTGTGTCCCTGTTCAGCATGGAAGAAGCCAGAGTGGTCTGTGTCCCTATTCCCTATTGGACATTTGGGTAACCTTTTCAGAGGATTGTGTGATAAGAATAGGAGGTAGAAATTGGCTAGGCAGTTAGGGTAAAAAGACCCCAAAGAAAAGTAGACAGTTTCTTGGCTAAAAGTCAAAATGTCCTTGGGCCTGTTAGCAACATACTCTGTTCCAAAGGCCAAAAATGTCAAAAGTATTTGGGAGCTTGGATCTAATCCCTAAAAAATTTTAGGGTTACCTCTTCCAAGGGGGAATGTTAGAGTAGACAAAATCCCCATAAAAAAAGAAGGAGTGCATGTAGTTATCAGAGTAAAGTGATGGGGAGATATGGGAAGCATTGGAGGGGAGGGAGCAGGCATGGATTTGATCAAAACGCCTTATATGCTTATATAACTATATGAAATTCTCAATAAATTATTTTTTTAAAGTCTTGTGTCTTTTCTTGACCCTCTGACTACAGTGGGCAAAAGTGAAAAGTCTAATTTTGTTCTTCCCTCTGTGCTTGTGGTCATTCTAAAATCTATAAAAGTCTGTAGGACAGAGGCTAGATCATATCTAAGGGGGACAGTGAGTCAGATCAGCTGACCCTATCTTGAGGGGATAAGGGATATGGGTTCCAGGTTGTCCCTGTTTTCTACTGCTGATATACTTTCTGTGGGAGTTAAGATCGTCACACACCTTGGATACTGAAGAGTTTTTCCATTATGTATAGCCTCTTATGCCCTTTTGGATATCAGGTTCAGATCACAATTGTTGCATAGCTGATAAGCACTATAAAATTTGTAAGGAAACTAAGATCACAGTCTGATAGCGAACAGTGGGATATGATATGTGTACTCAGAATGTATTTTATCTCATTGGAGCTTCAAGATAGGATAATGGTTATAGTAGGAGATGTTTTGGCTAATTCAAGTATTAAAGGAATCAAGTTGGGCATAGAAAATAAAAAGGCTGACTAAGGGGGCATTGGAATGAAAATGGCACATGATTTTTTGAAGATCAAAACAGAATTGAGGGTGGACAGCTATGCCTGTATCAAGGTATACTTTGAACATTTCTCCACTAGAATAATATAAGATATGTGAATAGGCTATGTGGATGTCTTAGTTAACTTTTCTATTGCTGTGATAAAGCAACCTGGGTAGGAAAGATTTGTTTGGCTTATTGTTCACAATCCTTCAGCAAGAAAAGCTAAGTTAGGAGCTCAGGCAGGGCAAGAACCTGGAGGCAGGAAATGAATGATGAAATGACCAGGGCTTTCTCCTCTGGTCTGTGCCCAGGCTGATTGCTTAAACATCTCAGGACCACCTGTCCAGGAGTGACACCACCTACAGTGGGCTGAATTCTCCCACAGGACTCAAAAATCGTGATTCTCAGAGACATTCCACAGGCAATGCAATAGAGGTAATTCCCCAATAGAGGTTCCCTTCTTCCAGATATTTCTAGTTGACAACTGAAGTTATCTAGCACAGGGGATATATTTCATACCCAAACTGGGGAGTTTGGCTAGAGGGTGGACTTTTAGGCTACCTTGTAGTTGGAAATGAAGTTTAATGGGATGGATATTCCTCATTTATTCACTAGGTCCCTGCCACACATAGTTTACACTATGAACAGCCTGTTGCCTCCACATACTGAATCTCCCAGGTCCCATAAGGCAGCTTGTGGGCAGTGAGGACAGAATAGAATGGGCCCTGGTCATTTGTGGTCCTTTACTATGCTAACCAGCATCTCAGTGATTCCACATAGTGAGATTGTCAATCCAGTGCGACGTACTAAGGGAAGGAAACAGACTCAGGAAGAAAGCAAGGGATAACTAAGTGGAGCCCTGTCCCATCAGTGCTGAGCTACACAAATTCCTCTCTGGAGGAATCAGCTGACACAGGCCTGAGGCCTGTTCATGCTGTATTAGACTTCGTTCATTTTTTTGTTTTGACCACAGTCTCCTAAAAGTGGACACTGTTACCTTTTCATGATTTAATGCTCACCTCTACAAAGCTAAACATTTCAAAATGTACAGGAAACCATCAAAAATAGTCTTATTTAAGCAAAGCGCCACCAAATTCATATCATCAAATGGTTACATACAATTATAAAATAGAGCAGATCAAAAGAATTTACTCTTCCAGTTTTCACTTATCTTCTGAAACACTAGACTGACATAATCGTGGATACCTTGAAATAAGAAGTAACCAGTCCATATCTTACACAGCAGCTCCTTTCAACTTTTACTCACTTTCTTGAAGATTCCTCCTTCCTTTTCACAGTTTGGACCCTGAATGTCTCCCAAACACCCACATGTTGAAGGTTCGGTTTCTTATTAGTGCCATTATGCACCTTGGTGGAAATTTAAGAAGTAGAGCTCAGTTTACCAACCACAATAAACTGGTTATAAAGCATTTGCCAGATTATGGTCCCCGCCCCTCAAAACAAACCAAGATCACACCTACAGCGTTTCCTAAGAAGTACTCAGATCGTCAAATTCATAGTCAGGGCATCCTATATGAATAAGATCAGCATGTAGAAAGATGAATCAGACTGCAAGTGTTTGTTTTACAAGTGTTCAAGCCTCAGCACCGTTGTCAAGATGCCCGACATGATGGTATGCTCTTACATCCCTAGCTGTGGAGGGACAGAGAGAGCAAGATCCTTGGGTAACCAGTTTACCTCAATGATGAGCTTCAGACTATTGAGACCCCTTTCTCTAAGGAAGCAAACAGACTTCTTGGGAATGACATCTAAGGTGGTACCTGACTTCTGTATCTGAGCACACACCTTTAACACACACATGAATATGATAAAAAGATCTAAGCCCTGGATAAACCCCCAAAATAACCCAGTTTTAATTTTTATCAATTTATCAATATGCATTGCTATGGGGAAAAAAACCCTACCATTAGAGTACCAGGCTGAAGGTACCAAGCAGCTAAATACCTAGCTGGGCCCTGTTGGTCATCAGTTTTCCTCACGGTTGACTTAGAAACTTCTTTGTAGATATGTGGAGCTAAAAATAAGAAAAATGAGTATCCATGTATTCTGTACAAATGAGGAAAATTATTAGAAAAAGAAAATGGATTATTTCTTTTCTTTAGCTCCTGACTAAACTTGGGGAGAGAGAAAAGTATAATTTATTTTCCCAACCATGCCTGTGGCCACCCAATAATTTATAAGTCTGTAGGACAGAGACTAGATCATATCTAAGTGTGACAGGGAGTCAGATTAACTGGCCTTATCCTGAGAGTCAGATTATGTCTGCTCTAGGATGTCCTTCCCCTCTACTGGAGACACAGTGTATGTAAGAGGTTAGATAGTCAGTCCTCTTGGACATGGCATAGTTCATTCCTTTGAAATGTGGAGAACGGAAGGTTCTCATCTCTTTTCTGAGGACAGCTACTGCATAACTGCAGAAACATTAAAAGTTGTGAGTGAAAAAAGATAGCCAGTCTGATAGGCAGAGGGTGACATACACTGTGTACATTCAGATTATGTCCATCCAACCAGAACCTCACCAAGGTGAGGCTGCAGTAGGAGAGGATTTGGCTGATCTGTGCACTAAAACAATTAAAATGAGCAGCTGCAAACGGGAAGAGGATGACAAACGTCATCGCTGGAAGTGAAATGGTCCTAGGTTTATTGTGGGATCAAGCTAGTCCTAAGATGGACCAATATCTCTATGTGAGAATATACTGTGAAGTTCTCTCCCTTGGCGTTTCTATGCTGAAGGAGCATGAGCTTCATACCACAATGGTGGGGTTTGCTTGAGTGTGGACTTAAGGCAATCCTGTATCATTATGGAAATGGGACCATGTGGGGGTGAAAATTGCTCACCAGACTGATTAAGAACCAGTCATAATCCAGAACTGACCCGGAAGGGCAGTGGATATGGCAGGATAGAATGGGCCCTGGTCCTTCTTGGCTCTTTACTGGACCAAGCTCCAATTCAATGGATTCCTTTTAGTCATTTTGGCAGCAACTTTAGAGATGGCAGTAGACGGAAACTGAGGCTTAAGCAGAGGCAGAATAATGGTAGATTATAGAGAACAAAGTCTAGCCATGTCTCCCACCCAAGTTGAGCTATTCAAATTTCTCTTTTGGAGAAAACTCTTGATTCTTTCTTGAGGCCTTTCAGACTACAGGAGACATTGGTAAGATTTTTTGATACGTCCACAGATCATCTGTGTCAGTGACGATGGACCCTTCTTGGAGCTGGACACCATTCATAAACCATTCTCTCCTCTCCATCGCTCACTGATTTGGAAATACATTTGAAGAACACTGAGTTTGCAGCTGAAGACTGTGTAGGAAATACCCAGCAAACAGGGGAGAGCCCGTGTGCCGCCCTAACTTTGTTGAAAGGATACAATGCTGAGGGTCATGTTCCCCCTCAAGTTTTGAAGAGGGAGGCAAAACATACACCCCTCCTCTATACCGACTGTTTGGACTGCCATTGGCTCCCCAGCAGACCCACGTGGTTAGACCCTACTGCTGAAGAAGTATCAAACTTTGGTTCAACACCGTGAAAATGTTGGCATGGGAATGATCTAGAAGCGCCCACAATTTTAAAAGGCTTCCATGTAGCCAAAAGGCATTTTGAAGGATATTTCACTGGAATTGTCAACAATTATATTAGTCAGCTCTGCAGTAAAGGTATCAGCAAGCTTTGAAAGGTGTGTCCACTTGTGAAACCGCAGCATAAAAGTTATGGCAGCAAGCCGGGAGTGGTGGCACAAACCGCTAATCCCAGCACTCTGGAAGCAGGGACAAGCAGCTCTCCATGAAATTGAGGCCAGTCTGGTCTATATAGTGAATTTCAAGCCAGCTGTGGATACAAAGACAGTGTCTCCAAAAAGTTAAGGCTGCAACCAACAACACTCTGATTTGACTGAAGGGCTACTGTGGAGGAGGAAGAGGAAATCAATGTGTTGTAAGAGAAAAATCACGCACCTGAGCAGGTCTTCGGCTGTACTAAGGGTGCTATAATCTGATATTGGCTAAATGGATGTGATGAGCCTGTACAGCCCTCTGAACATTTATCCTCCGCCCTAAGGATTACTGGGACAGTCACCTGCTTTCTGCCCAAAGCCACTTTTCAGTGCTTCGTGGTTGCTTGTACAGGTTCCTGTTCGCATGAACTGTTGATGATCAAGCACTGTTGCTGTGATATGGTGGCCCAAGTCTCAGAAAAGAATCTCGTGTTTTTATCATCACCTGACACACTCAGGGAACATCGCTGAAGACATGACAGAAAGGACACAAGGCCCTGAACTAGGGGATAAGATTTAGGGAATGCGTCTATTTCTCCTTCTTGACATGACAATGAGTCATCATGGAACAGAGGTGGCTCTGGGGATCTGCAAAATAACTTGAACCCTACGGACAGTATGGCAATCAGCCAACAATACATATAGGACTGTGTAAAAGTAAAGGGCATGTTAAAACTCCCTGAGGGTCAGAGTCATTGCACCCTCAGCTGGGCTGTAGACATTGCTTCCTTCTGCCCCAAATAACTGCTTGGCTGTAGGGAGAGTCTGTTAGTGTATATAGCAGGTGGAAAGCTGACTGAAGGCAGGACTCAGGAGCAGTGTTTTTCCTGAGTTGGTGACTACGCTGTGGAGGAACTTCTTGGATATGAAGCTGTCATTAACTCTAGCACACTGCTGTAAGTAGACCTTCATCAATGTTCCTCTAATTAAGCTTTCTCAATACATTAGTTAACAAAGTTGAATTGTTTTCTTTTTTCTTTTTTGATCTTTTTTGAGACAGAGTCTCCCTGTAGCCACAGCTAGCCTATATTCACTACAGAGACCAGGCTGGCCCCCCACTCACAGAGATCCGCCTGCCCCTGCCTTCCGAGTGCTGGGATTAAAAGCCTGCGCCACCACACACGGCAATAAATTTGGGTTTTAATACAGTACTTCCTCAGTATCACTGGTGCAGCGTCTACAGGAAACTGAAGTTTTTTCAGTGACTCACCTTGTGCCATAAGGCAACAGAAAATTGAGAAATATTTTCTGGAATATTATTACTCCAAAACTGGGAGACCGGTATTCTAAAAAGGAATCCTCGTGGTCTGGAAACACCTGATGGAGTCCCAGGATGTTTTGCTTTGCATTTATTGGCATGAGAACAAAAGAGGACATTGTTACTGATATCCGGGTGGCACATGCTGCTGAACATCTTCCATTGCAGAGATTACCTATGAGAATAAGGATTAATCCAACTCATAATGACCTAGGACCTGAAAGTGAGGAACAAGACTTTATTGTGAGCACAAGTGTCAATGGTCTAATTGTCTCAAGAGAAGGATGAAGGTAGAATCTTGGGGTGCTGGCTCTTGCTATGTGCCTGCTCACTCAGATGAAACTCAGCAAACACTAATTCTGAAACCTACTGTAGACTATGATGACAGGTGCTTTTGTTTCCCAGTTTGTTATAAGTCAAACGACCTAGAGACAGGGAAAGCAGTCTTGTCCTGACAAATGTTGTCAGTCTTGTTGGTGATATCAGTAAGAGGAATCAATTAGTAGCAGCCAAAATTTTACTTCCTCAAATGTAAAATCAGCATAAATTCTCAGTACATTAAAATAAGGGAAGAGAATGACTTAACACTCTGAGTCGGGATTAGTTGGACCTCTGCATGTCCTCAACACAATGTTGAGAAGCACTTTTGGAGTAAGACAAAGATGAGGAAAGTCATCCAAGTCTCCAACTGTGTATTGGGACATGTAATGATTTGCCTACATTTTATAGTGGAGAAAATGATTCCCCACTCCATCTGTGTTGAACCAAATCATGCATTAGAAGGCCCTTGGGTTGAACAAGGCTTCCCTGCATAGGTTTCCTTTCAGAACATCATTGAAGCAGATCATCTCAATGTGTTTCTTTCCTTATAGCAGGGACATGTCTGCTGCTGCTGGTGTCAAACCTGCTCCTGTGGGAGAATGTGGCCTCCATGCCACAGACCCAGTTGCCCGCTAAGGACCTGTATGGACGTGTGATCTTCCTGTCTCATTGCAACCATAACCTAGCCACACAAGTATACTTTGAGTTTGTAAGTATCTCACTTGCTTCTGGTTTCTTCTCTAAATATGCTATAGAAAACTTGAGGGACATCTGGGAACAAATTCTTGACCAGATAGGATTTAACATATATAACAGAATGCATGAAATCCGGGGGGGGGGGGGTGTTAAAAAAGGGCGTGGTTCAGGGAGGTCTAAATTTGATAAGATCTATTATATAAAATTCATAAAAACTCAATAAAAATACTTTTTAAAGAAATATCTTGTATTAAACCAGAGATCTTTGTGAACTGAATGTTAACGAATAGATCACCCTTTGTAAAAGGAAAGATCAGATACTGAAAGTTGGAACAGAAAATATGTGATTTCATGAAATCTTGATGATTAGTAAATAATGCAGTGCTTTTCCATTTTTGTATAATAAGCTTTTTACAAAAGAAATGGATTTTCAGTGCATATTTTTGATGTAACAACATAAGGATAGCCAGGGAGACACTGTGATTTGCTGGCTTGTGTGGCTGGAGCCTGTCTCCATGTTCATCCTGCATGTAGCGCTCTGCAGATATCCAGTGGAGAAGTGTATTGTAGTGAATTTGTGCACAGAATGAAACTAAGCAATGATAAAAGTGTAAAGGGACAAGACAAACAAAACAATAGCAACTCAGGAAATTGCAGGTGCTACAAAATATCTGTTTAAGGTTTCCAGGAACATTCAAGTTTTCTGTATTGAAATAGCAGGAACTGTGGCTGTTTTCCATAGGAATCAGTAAATGTTGTCTGTTCAAGAAACAACTGTGAGATTTGGGTTTGCTTTTGATTCCATAGACCATGCAGCATTCCATAGACCAACAGAATTGGAGTAGTCTGGACCCTGATTAGTTGGATATGCTGAATGAAATGACATGATTATCATTCTTGGAAAGTACTTTTTATTATGTAATAAGTGTTCTAATTTTCTAATATTTAAAAAAAGATTTTGCCAGGTGTGGTGGCACATGCCTTTACTCCCAGCACTCAGGAGGCAGAGGCAAGCAGATCTCTGTGAGTTCAAAGCCAGCCTAGTCTAAACAGTGAGTTCAGGCCAGCTGGGGTTACAGGGAGGCCCTGTCTCAAAATAACCAAAAAATTTAAAAGTGAATTAAAAAAAGATTTCCAGTGATGAGTTTCTAATTACAATTACAGGGTTAGCTGATGGGGGAAATGTCTTTTCCCTTCCTAACTGATAATATGGAACCTGTTCAAGGCTAGTCAAAAGGAGAAAATTATTAAGACTTCAGAAGGAAATTAGCAAGCTAGAGTGTATTGCTCCAGATCTGTGTGTTTCTCTCCACTGCCCTTTCCATAACTCATGTGGTTTGAATTCCTCTTTTGACAGCATTCCAAAGAATTTTAAACCTACCCAAATCTGTTCATTCTTATTCTTAAAAATATATCTTTTACCTAAAGACTTTAAATGTGTTCAGTATTCAATTGATTAACATATAAACATTAAATAATAGTTCTAAATTCTTCATTGATTAGTTGGTAATTATTTCCTTAACGTATGACATGATTGTTACAATTAATTTTGACACCATCATTATTAGTGCATTCTCACTTTATTAGGATGTTGGTATTTGCATCCATAAAGACTCAGTGAAAATTGAAAGAAAAAATGTGATTCTACAATTTCTCATTGACACATCACTTTGAACTAAACAACTGGAAACAGGAGACTCATAAATATGGATACACTTGTATAGCAGCATGCTCAGATCTATAGAAAGATTCTTTAAAACTTCAATGTTTCAGAGTTTGGATGTTTTTGGTGTTCTATTTCTATACAATGTCTTGGTAGACAAAATACAAGAGAGAAGCAAAGAAGGGAAGAGGTTGGAGAGCTAGAACATTAGACCATGGAGCCAGTGGGAAGTCAAAGGAGGCAGAGGGGGTGCTCCTAGTAATTCAGTTTCAATCGGCATGGAGTCCTTACTGTAAAAATTGAACAACTGCCACATTCATTAATGTCGTGGTCATACACGTATTCATTCCATCCTGAAACTCCTCAAACAGAATCATTTCCCTCCTCCCAGGTAGAAAAAATTGCCAGGAGAAGTGGGAACATGGGCATGATGTTTGTCATGTGCCACACAGCTTCCATCCCAACTCCAGAGAACCGTGAACAAGTGCAGAGGACAAAAGTAAGTTTCCAGCTGGTTTTCATAAAGACAACCGGAGGACTTCACTGGGCAGTTGTGCCAGAGCTTATTATATGTGCTGATGCAGGTGTGGGGTCACAGGGGCAAGAAATCAGAAGAAGAATGAGTCTTCAGAGAAGAAGCATACTATGCAGTTGATGAATTGTAAAGAAAGTCAAATGCTATGTCACAATATAGAAGACTCATAAACTGTCCGTGTAAAACACCACCGTCAGCAGCACCTTGCCTGTGGGATTGTCACTTTATTGTGAATCTTTGCATTGAAGTGTACGTTCATGGTCCAATGTGCATTCATATATATGTGTGTAGGAAATGCACACACAGTGGTATTTACAGCATACTGCTGAAGGCTCCTCTGCTGGCAGTGAGTTCCTCTACTGAACCGCATGTCCTTCCTTTTGAGATTCTTCATCTTCCACTGCTTCTGCTCTTTCATTCCTCCATGCGGGCCTCCTAACTGTTCTGCCTCTCTCACATCTTTTTAAATATAATATTTTGTTTTATGCTTAAATGTGTTTTTCTGGTGTGCATGTAAGTGCACCCATGTCATGTAATGTCGAAGGAGGCCAGCAAAGATCGTTGCATCTCCTGGAACTGGAGTTTTGAAAGGATGTTAGATACCATATATTGCTTGGACCCCCCACATGTCCTTCCTTTTGAGATTCTTCATCTTCCGCTGCTTCTGCTCTTTCATTCCTCCATGCAGGCCTCCTAACTGTTCTGCCTCTCTCACATCTTTTTAAATATAACTATTTTGTTTTATGCTTAAATGTGTTTTTCTGGTGTGCATGTAAGTGCACCCATGTCATGTAATGTCGAAGGAGGCCAGCAAAGATCGTTGCATCTCCTGGAACTGGAGTTTTGAAAGGATGTTAGATACCATATATTGCTTGGACCCAAACCTAGGTCTATTCCAGCTCTAAAGCACCAAGCCATCTTTCCACCCCACTTGTCTTATATTGTAACAGAAAATTGACTCAACAAGTGCGTGCTCTGTTCTGAACTATATGCTCAGCACTGCTGTGTTTAATTGCTATGTCTCTCCCCTCTGTCATAAACAATCTTAGTGTTATATAAACTCAAGTTCATATGTACACATCTCACATATTCTGTTCTTCTTTCCTGGTCCTAGTTCTAGACCCAATAACCCTTAAAAGAGCAACTCATATCAACAAACCTGTGATTATAATAAGGGAAAATGAGGAAGAGGTGATAGTCGATAATTTTGCTGAGAGCTACACCCTGGACACTTGAGAAAGGACTCAGTTCTCTTGGCACCGATGAATTTAATCCTCAGATAAATTCCATTACACCTGGTGTTACTGTGACGATAAAGACCTGTGGCTCTGAAAGCCTCCTTAGAATGGGCACCACTTGCATGGAAACTGAGAATGTCAATCCATTCAAAGAGCTAACCCTAAATCGTTATGGTGCAATGCTCTCTCTACGCTTTTTGCGATCACTGTTTAAACTGCTCCTGTCCCTCTTATCCTGTAGATATTTCCCTTACAATGTCAAGAGAATACTCTCTAATCTTAATTTTTATCACCACTAGAGTAGCTGACAGACATTATAGACAGCATTTTAAGTCAGAGATGATCTGAGGGGTTGAAATTACTGTGTGTTTTCCACAGATGTGGTTATTTAAAGTCACAGTGTTTTTGACCTTCACCTGTACAAGCCAGCAGATCAGTTACTCTCCTGAGGCAAGCAGTAGGCGTCCATGTCAACCAAGAGAAGTTCAGTTTTGAATCGACAATGTCAATAGAATACTCTCTAGTCTTAATTTTTATCACCACTAGAGTAGCTAACAGACATCATAGATAGCATTTTAAGTCAGAGATGATCTGAGGGATTGAAATTACTATGTGTTTTCCACAGATGTGGTTATTTAAAGTCACAGTGTTTTTGACCTTCGCCTGTACAAGCCAGCAGATCAGTTACTCTTCTGAGGCAAGCAGTAGGCGTCCATGTCAACCAAGAGAAGTTCAGTTTTGAATGCTTTTTTTCCTGCACTGGACCTTTGTTTTGTGTATATGACTGAGTGTGTATGTGTGTATATGACTGTATAAGTGTGTGTATGACTGAGTGTGTATGTGTGTATATGACTGTATAAGTGTGTATATGACTGAGTGTGTATAGTGTGTATATGACTGTATAAGTGTGTATATGACTGAGTGTGTATGTGTGTATATGACTGTATAAGTGTGTATATGACTGAGCAATTTGATTCACTTGCTTGAAGCCATTTTTGCAAATTGCTGCTGATAATGTTGTCATCTGTTTCATCTGAGTCCAGTCCCACGGACACCTCCTGAGTCCCAGTCAAGCCTTGGGTAGCCCTGGACAAAGAGGGCAAACAAATAGAAAAGATCATCCAGGAGTTCTAATAGCAGACTTTAAAGGAAAAGCAATAGGATCAGTATGAGAACTCAAAAGGAAAAGAAAATTATTAAGATGAAATTAAATTATTTTACCCCACTGTAGATCCCAGGCCTATATTTTCCATTTCTGCAGTGTGTGTCAAGCACTAAAAGGCTTTTGCAGACATGTATTAAGAGCACGTGGATATTGCCATTTAGTTATTTCGTGCAGATACTGCATGCATGTAACCCTAGTGTAATTAACTCTTGTTCACCCCTGATCGCTTAGACCGAAGATCTTCTGAAAATGATCATCAGAATTTCACTTGCCTGGGAAGAACCCCTGAAAGTCCTGGGGCAGGAGCTGGCTGCTCTTCCAGGAGCTTCTGATGGGATGCTGTCAAACATCAAGACCTTGGAGGAAAGAAATGAAGCCATTGTAGAGGGAACGGAGACCATTCTCAGCAGGGTGAGCACGCACTTCACATTGCTTTACTTATTTCACTCATGAAAAAGATGACGTCATTAATGGAAAATGAATTTTGAAATCCTCCACTTGGCGTAGTGAAGTTTCAGGATAATATTTTTCACAGCTTTGGGAATAAGGGCTTGATTGCAGATCAACCTTCTCTAAGGTCTTGACAGAAAACATTAGATACCAGTGATCTCGATAGAAAACAGCTGTTCTTCCCAGTGCCTGGGTCAATAGCTTTGCTCTGTGGGTGAAACACTCCTGGTTCGTTCAGCAGATGTTCCTATGAACGTCTTTCCTGGACAGTCTGCCTCTCAAACATTACAATAAAGTTCTCATGATGATTAATGTTTTGAAAGAATGTGTGTTATGGAGAGTAGACATAGTTCAAAAGTAGAAAATCATCAGGATACTCTACCAGAATCCATAACATGATGGGAACTTCAGAAGTACTGAGGGCATGAAAGAAATGACATTGGCCTTGACAATAGCCTTCTTCAAATGCATGGCTACCCTCAAGGAGCCACTTCCTTGTTCTCCATCTGTCTTCTTCTGTTAAAAAAACACCTCATCTGGGATGAATTACACATCAGAAAATGTACAAAGGCATCTCTTTCTGAGATGTATATGCCTAATTCCTTTACAGAATCTTGGCCAAGATACATGAAAAAAAAAACATTATTTTGATCTCAGCGTTCTATTCCTAAATCTTTACCAAAATCTCATTGAAGATTTAGAAGGAGCAGGGGCTTGGGTAGAGGAAAGGGCTCTGTCTGCAATGGCCTTCCTTGTCAGCACGACAACCTGAGCTTGGCCCCCAGGATCCAGGAGAACAATGGTGATGTGGTGGCTTGTGCTTCTGATCCTGGGAGTACGGAGGGACAGCTAGACAGATCCCTTGGATCTTACCATTAAAAAAACTCATTTCAAAAAATAAGGGACATTTTACCTGGGGAACTTTATCTAAGGTTGAATTCTGACCTCCAAATGCATGTACGTTCACAGTCACACTCATGCACATATGTTGAATGTGTATGCATGCACACATATACCTGAGAAATATAGTATAGTAATAATAATATAAATCATAACTGTGCTTTGATGTTAGCTTCAGCCTGGAGCTGTGGAAAAGGAGTATGTCGCCTGGTCGGGAAAGAATGACCTGCAGTCTGCTGATGCAAGGACTCGAGTTGCTGCTCTAAGGAACGTGCTCCGCTGCCTGCGCAGGGACACACATAAGATTGACAATTTCTTCAAGGTCCTCAAGTGCCGAGTCGTCCGTAACAATAACTCCTAATCGCATCTCCAATGCCATCAACTCCTAAGATGTCCTGATGGTTCAGCCCTTCAGAGCTTCTTTGAATCGTTACCCTTTGGGTCATGCACGAGTGTAATGTAGTTCTTCTTAAGAAATAAAAACTGATTATATTCAACTGATCGTTTCAAACTGAATTTTCAAATTCATTTTCAGATTAATGTAAAATTGATCCATGTTATATTCACCTTCTATAAAAATTATCTCAAAGATGTGAAGTTTGGCTTGACTATCAGTCCCTAGAATACTTAATTTTGAGACAGTGTAAGCTAAACTGGGAGAACTTATTTTTTAAAAAGCATGGGATTAAGATCACTCAGCACATCCTTCCTACGAGAGGAGGGTATCTGGGGAAAGGTTGTTAAAGCAAACTCTACTCTGGGGGTCAATTATCATAGTCTAGTGCCAGACAATATAAGCACTGTATTAGCACATTATCCCAATATCATGAAATGGTAAGCGTTCCAAAACATGTCAGAATACCAGTGAGAGTCTCTGTATCTCTCACATTTGTCTTCACACATGGTCCTCTTTAACTTCATCTTAGACAGATTCCATAGACTCTAGTCACTCTGGGTCTGATTATACTTCAGTCCTTATTCAGGAATTTTAAATATTTCCCCTCTTCCTGTTACTAAGGTCTCACAGCTGAGAAGTAGATTTCGTCCCTTCTTACAATATTTCTTCCTTTTCCTTCTTCTACGTATCTAAACCTGATACTTTCTCTGAATTCACTAGATTAGGTCAAATGACAAAATGTCACTGTCTTGTAGCAAGTTCCTTTCAGATAAGCCATTCCATCTGGGGGAGAATTTACTGAAAACACAAGAATGTTCTAAGAAGATATAAAATATCCCGTCCTGCAGGGAAGCTTAATATTCTTCATAAGAACACAACTCCATGACTTCAGGACATCCTTGAAACTGACCAGATTGACTCTGCCTCTCCTCCCGCAGGTCTATAAACTAAATACTGCTGAGAGTCATGTGCAGACCAGCAGTGCTCATGGAAGAGTCTAAGACCAACTGAGCTACTTGGAAAGGATGCTCTCCAGCCTTTGGTTTCTAGCCAGTTGTGTGATGTCTTTGATGTTTCCTGCTTTTGTGGGCTGTCACCAAAGCTGTGGTTGTCACTACATTCCGCAGGTGTCTCTGAGTCAGTTTGACACTTACAAGTAACGGTGAACCCATATTCCTAGTGGTAACCCCAATAGAACTCATTGGCCACCAGGTTTGATTTTGCTGATATCGTTAAATTTCTGTTATTGGTTACCTATCTGGGTTCAGTAGATGTTTATCCAAGGCTACCCAGGAAGAAAGCCACACAGCAGTGATACAAGAAAGGTCACAACTAAAGTATATTCCTGACCAGGATTCTAGTCCAGTTGTATCTAAGTGTCAGATGCCCTGTCGTGGGGCACAGTAGTGCTGTTTCCACAGACCAAGTGGGGGGCACCTCAGGGGACCGTGTATCTGTCAGGAGAAATTCGTGCTAAACTCACTCTTCACGCCACAGCTCTGTGTGTCCTTTATGTCTCTGCTGGTGGTTATCTCCACTGAATGTTCTCTAAGAAAAACAGCTCAAGGAATACTTTCCACCAACTGACACAATATTTTGCATCTGGCCTACTCCATCAGGGGAGTGGTAACAGCACTGTATTATGACCGTGACCTTCTTGGGGTCTACCAATTCCTTCTCCTCCTGTTCTTAGAGATCCAAAATGGATCTAAACATCAAATTCACTGGTGGACATTCAGTAAAGTAATGAGCATCCTTCTGAACCCCAGTAATGCTGTACTCTCTTGGCAGTCATTGTAGACTGACGGACATTCTCTACCAGTCCAGGTATGAAAACATGTGTCCCTTTAAAATCAAGAGATAGCCCATCTGGAGATAAGTGATTCCTTGAGGCTAGCCCAGTTTGTGGACTGCCTCTCAGCAACCAAGGATTTGCACTAAAGTCTGTCTTCTCTCCTTAGAAGGCAGGTGGATTGTCCAGCTCATATATATATATATTTTTTTTTAGGCACTAGATAGAGATGGCCCAGTGAACTTTCTCATAGACATTGAAAAATTGGTGTGCAACGAGGAGAAAGTGAGCTAGCTGGTGAATAGAAAGTAAGAACAGAGTAAAGGAGATGTGTGAATGACACGGTGTGAAGGTTAAAACATGAGTTTGTTGAAACCTAAATCTTTCATTTTTTCCTGTGTGATTGCACTTTAGTGTATGCTTGTGTACATGCTTGCCTGTATGTAAGTGTGTTTTTATGTGAATATGAACATGTGTGCTTAGTATCTAACCTGTTACTTATGTTTGCATGACATGCTATTTAGAGACTGAGTCATCTCCCTGAATCCTCATTTTAAGAACCTCACAGCAAATTGGATGTCATCTTATTTCACCTCTATTTTCTTTACTAAATTTTTGTTTGACTTACATGTTTTTTAACATTCTGTGGAAACCTAGTCCATTTCTATTGGGCCTTGTCATCATTTTCTGGATTTTCTCATTGGAAAGCAAGAATGTGCTGACTCTGGTGGTCCAAGCAGATAGAGAAGAAGGCAACGTTGAGATCTAAGCATGTAAACAGCATGGCTTCAGTGGGGATAAGACCCAACATGTTGTAGGGGTTATGGACATCTGATTGCCCTGTGACAGTGGCATGATGCAATGCTCAGAACTCCTGGACTGATTGATAGTCATATGTTCCTATTATTTACACTGATGAGAGGAGTGTTCCATAGTCAGGGCAAGGTCCAAGGATCATATACTTTAAACATCTCTCTGAATGTCTTTGGAACTTACAATGTGCCTCATGAGTGAGTGAGTACTGCCTCTGAAGATGGGCTGCCCCCTGGTTTTAATTCTACTATTGGTGGTGGTATGTCACAAGCTGGCCTTTTGGGGGTTGTCTTCAATCCCCAGTTTGGGCACCTTGAAGGGAAGTTCTGGCCCCAGCTGTGCTCTTTTTCTAAGGCTAAAATGGTGCCACTCCTCATCTCCAGAGAACATAAGATTCATGATTTATTGTCTCAGATTTTACCAGGGTTAGGGTGCTTGGCACTGAGACTTACAAGTTATTTGGTCCTATAGCTTTCTCAGAAAGTCTCATCTCAATAAAAGCACAGATCAATCAGGGTCATCTAGGAATTCATGAATCACCTCAAGATCTGCTAGGTTGTACCAGCTGGGCAGCTAAAAGAGACTTTGAGTTGAGTAACCTGTGGTCCACACAATGGTATTGTTCCTTTCTGATAAGGGGTCCATAACCTGAGTCACTACTGAATAAAATCAACCAGAAAGTCCATGAACCAGACCCCAACTGTCCTTTGGACCATAGGCTTCTCAGTGCCCAACAAAATGCAGTCTGGCCTGTCCTTACATTCCTCATAACCCTTCATGATGGTTATGCCCAAATTCTAGTCATCCAGGACACTATAGACACACCACTACTCATTGGCACCACTCAATGATCACAGTCTCTCTCTGGCAGCGTATGAAAACCCAGCAAGCATTTTCTGATAGATTAGAGCAGTTGATTTTCCAGTGGCCCTCTTGCTGTCAGTCAATGCACAGATTCCATCTGAACATTCCTTCTGAACAGGACGCTTCTGCCTGTTGGCTTCCTCTAATCTTGGGATTAATTAGGAGGAGCCTCCCTTTGCAGATGATCAGCTCCAAGAGCACAGACACTAGCAAATATTCTTCCTTACCTTTTGTTCCACCTGATACCCAGCTTCTCACTAACAATTGAGGGAAACCTCAAGGCTACCTCTAGTGATTGACAGTTCATCACTCCAGCAAAGCCCCTTAATTTCTATACCTTGCACTCCCTGTTACCTTGAGCCTAACAAACATGAGCCACATTTACGTTGTGCTGAATTGCAGCTGCCGGTGTGGAAAGGAGTGTGAGGTTGGCAAGCCCCTGACAGTGTATTACACAGTTGACCTGGGCTCCCCTCGTGTTTCTAAAGCACTGCTGAGATCTTCCCCGTGCTCATGGTTCCCTTTCCTCCTTCCTTCTTGCCATTTATGAGGGTTTTTCAGTAGCATTTAAACCTTTGTAATGCTCTATCACCATTAGGGTCCCTGTGATGGATTTACTCCCTGCTGTGTAACATAAATAACAGGAGAATGGGGGGATAATGTTAAATATCATCGATATGAGATGAAGTGTTGTCAGACCTAGAGTGAATAAAATACATGGAATCTTTCTAGGATGATACTAAGAAGGACCATGCTTGACGACAGTTACTAGAGAAATATAGAGACCCTTTCTCTTATGTCCTGACATGTTTTAGACTGTTTATCCATTCACAGTACTTGAGATAATGCACTATTATGGTACTTATATTGTCAGTCATTAGACTATGAAAACTGACTCCCAGAATAGAGTTCATGTTAACAACCTATCCCAGATACCTTCCTCTTGTAGGAAGGATGTATTAAGTGATATTAATCTTATGTTTTTTTCTAATAAGTTCTCCCAGATTAACATACTATGACTCAAAACTAAGTATTCTAGGGTTATATCCAAGCCAAATTTCATTTCTTTGTGACCATTTTTTATAAGAACATGAATAAAACATGGATCAATTTTATATTAAGTGGAAAAAAACTTGAAAATTTCCAGTTTGAAATGATCAGCTAAATAAAATCAGTTTTTATTTGTTAAGAAAAAATTATCTGTTGAAAAAGAAGCTTCTTTGATGGGTAGTGACTGGCATACTTTTTTGTAAATTTAAGGATCCATATTTTGAACATAGTAAGAAATTACATTTGTCTAGAGATGTTACAGTCTTGGGGTTTTCTCTAAGGTCTATGACTTTTCTCACTGTGTATTTAGCTAGATTTGTAGTACCAAACATAAGTTTCCTCACATTGAGTGAGCTTTAAGTCCAATTAGGTAGCTGTTGATTACCCCAAGATAAAAGTGCCCCTACTGCAACAATTACAGAGTTCCACAGGTGGTCAAACACAAGCCTAAGTGTCCAAGCCTAAATGGCACATCTACGACGCAACCTCTATACCTAAGGCTCATGAAGCATTGAACAAGACATGAAGAGAACAACGATGTATCTTTCAATTCTCATTAATGAAGCTCCTTCATGCAACAGAGGGCCAGGAACACAAAAGATCACAAACGGCCAAAATGTGCGGAATAAGAGTCTGCAGAGTATGGGTCTTTGGACAGGACTCCTATAATAAAATACACCCACCCAGCATTCAGGGACCGTTGTGGAAGAGGGGGTGGAAAGATTGTAAGAGCCAGGGAGGAGGTGCACGACCATATGAAACAGAGTCCTACAGGCTCCTGGGACCTTGCTCATGAACCTACGGCAATGGTGTCAGCATGCACAAGACCCATGCAAATTCAAGCAGACAAAAACCCAGCACAGAACTATGGAAATGGACAGCAGGCCCCAATTTTAGTCTAAGAATTATTGGCAGCTGATTATTGCTGGGTGAGGGAAAGCTGATCTTCTTAAAAGGAGTGACTCTAGATAAGCTGAATAGATCTCAGTGGGTGAACTTGCACTGAGGGACATCTGGGGACACAAACTTGACATGATAGACCTTAACACAAATGACAGTGGGGAATTCCAGCGGGGAGCACTATGGGAAGGTGTCAATGGGGAAGGGGGTATAAAGATGATTAAGATGTTCTGTATGAAATACACAAAAATTCAACTAAAAAATTTTAAAATAATAAATAAAAAAGTATTTTTTATCTCAAGAAAAGAACTGCATTACACTTGTGCATGACCCAAAGGGTAACAATTCAAAGAAGCTCTGAAGGGCTGAACCATCAGGACATCTCGGGAGTTGATGACGTTGGAGATGCGATTAGCAGTTGTTGTTATGGACGACTCGGCACTTGAGGACCTTGAAGAAATTGTCAGTCTTATGTGTGTCCCTGCGCAGGCAGTGGATTGGGTTCTGAAGAGCGGCAACTCGAGTTCCTGCATCAGCAGTCTGCAGGTCGTTCTTTCCCGACCAGGAAACGTAGTCCTTTTCCACAGGCCCAGGCTGAAGCTAACATCAAAGCACAAGTATTATTTATATTGTTATTACTATCTGGTCCTTTTCTGTTTCTTATGTATATGTGTGTATATGTTTGAACATATCAATACATGTGCATGAGGGTTGGTATTAATGCACTTGCCATTTGGAGGTCAGAGTTCAGCCTTGGACAAAGTTCCTTAGGTAAATTCGCCCTTATTTTTTGATAAGAATTTTCTTACGTTTACGTAAAAGTCCTGAGGGATCTCTCTGCTGTCCATCCATATTGCCAGGATTAGAATCATAAGCCACTCATCACCTTGTTCTCCTGGATTCTGGGGACCAAGTTCAGGTTGTCGTGCTTGCAAGGAAGGTCATTACAGGCTAAACCATTACCTCCACTGTAGTCTCTAGTCCTTCTAAATCCTCAATGTGACTTTGGCAAAGATTTAGGAATAGAAAACTTGGGTCAAAATAGTGGATTTTCATGTATTTAAGCCAAGATGTCAAGAGGGAATTGTCACATATATCTCAGACAATGATGGCTGTGTACATTTTCTGATGGGTAATTCATCCCAGATGAGGTTTGTTCTCACAGGAGTAGACAGATGGAGAATAAGAAAGTGGCTCCTTGAGGGTAGCAATGCATTTGAAGAAGGCCAATGTCATTTCTTTCATTTAAGGGAATTTTGCACATCCTCGGTACTTTTCCTGAAGTGCCCATCATATTTTATAGATTATGGTAAAGTATCCTGAGGCTGTAACACCTTTGAACTATGTCTGCTCTACGTAAAAATGCTGGCACATCATTTCAAGCCTGGTATTTCCATGCCATTTGAACCCATAGATGCAATTTTTCAAAATTGATTCTACCTATCAGTTCTGGTGTGCAGCTAACAGCACTGGCAATAACATGTATCAGTTAGAAGTTTCATGGTCCTCCCTGCCCAATAACCCCTAAAATGGAAACTCACTATAGGTAGGTGGAGTTTATTCAATACGTTTTTTACTCTCAGGCATGGCTTTCCCCATGCATGTAGGGTACTTTCTTACAAAATCATTAACTACTATCTTCACTGTTCTTTCAGAAACATTTCAAAATGTTTAACAATGTAGAGGTTAGCATTAAATCCTGGAAAGACTACAGATAGTGGCCAGTTTTAAAAGAGTATTGTCATTGTGGGGAGCATCTGTGGGGAGACTCAAAACAAAAAGTTGACAAAATGGAATATAGTATCAACAGGTCTCAGGCATGTATCAGCTGACTCCTTCAGCCATCAATTTACATAGCTCAGCACTGATGGGACAATGCTGTATTAAATTATCTATAATCTGGTCATTCTTCCGGAGTCTCAGCTTGTTCTCCTTGAGAGGCTGCACGGGACTGACAATCTCAGTATGTGGAATCTCTGAGATGCTGCTTAGTAAAGGGCCACGAAGGACCAAGGCCCATTCTGTTCTGCCGACCTCACTGCCTTCCAGCCACCTTATGTGATCTGTGACGTTCCGTGTCTGAATGGTGCCAACAGGCTGATCATAGTGCAAAGCATTGTGCAGCAAGGGCCTGGGGATGGATGAAGACTGTCCATCCCATTAGTATTCTGTTTCCTACTATAGGACAGGATGGCCTAAGAGTCCATTCTCTAGCCAAAGTCCCCAGTTTGCGTATGAAGTACGTCCCCTGTGCTGGATAGCTTCAATTTGTCATCTAGAAATGCCCAGGAATGGGAACCTTGGTCAGGAAATTTCCTCTATTGGTCTGGCCAGTGGGAAATCTGTTATTAATTTTCATGATTTTTCAGTAATATGGGAGAACTCAACCCACTGTATGTGGTGCCACTCCTGGACAGTGGGTCTTGAGCTGTATAAGATGTCAGTTGGGGCACAGGCCTGAGGAGAAAGCCAGTTCGTTCCTCCCTAGTTGCTGGGTCGTTCAGTTCCTGCCTCCAGGTTTGTGCCCTGCCTGAGCTCCTACCTTGGCTTCCCTTAACAGAAGACTCTGAATGGTAAGCCAAAGAAACCCTTTCCTCCCCAGGTTGCTTCTGGTCTGTGCTTTTTGAAAGCTATAGAAAAGCTAACTAGGGCATGCCCAAAGTTCATTCATACACTACATTCGTTTCAATTAATTATTTATTTTTTGTAAGCATACCTGTCCAACTCTAGTTCTATTTTGATCTTAAAAATTCACGTGTTTTTTAAAAACATTTTATATTTTTTTATTTTATGTGTATGAGTGTAATGCCTGTTGTTGCACTAAATTGTCTCCCCTTTTTCCTTCTTGGGAGGCTCGCACACACGCCCTCCCAGGCCCCAGGGCTCACAGACTAACAAAACATTTTTAGTTTGGGTTTTGTACCGTTTTATGACATTTGGGACAGAATGACTTACAAAGAAACGGCTTCTCAGGACCCATACGTCATTCAAGCCCCACCTGCAGTATCCATTAGCGTTCACACGTTGTGCCCATGGTCTTAAGTGTCCCATCACGTGTCCATACCCCACAGGATGCTGCCATCCAACCCGGTGGCTCCACGCACACTTTTTCCGTTCCAGTATCACTGCTGCACTACCTCTCTGCAGCTAACTCTCCATCTCCCGGGCAGCTCCACCTGTCTTCCCAGGGTACTTCTAGTCTTGCCCCTGGCTGGCTTACTCTTTTCAGAGGAATGAGGAATGTTTAGGCTACACCTGTATGTAGGTAGGTGCACCCATGTCATACAATGCCTGTGGAGGCCAGAAGAGGGCTTCAGATCTCCTTGAACTGGAGTTACAGATGGTTGTTAGCCACCCTATGGGTACTGAGTATTGAACCTAAGTCCTCTGCAAGAGCAGTCAGTGCTCTTAACCACTGAGCCATCTCTCTGGCCCCTCAGGCACCATTTTAATTTCAATGACCCCTTGAGTCAGCCTTTCCATTTTCTATGCTCATCTTGATTCATTTACTACATGAATTAGCCAAAGCCTCTCCAACTGCAACCATCTTCCTGTGTTGAAGTCCCGATGGGATAAAATGCATTCTGAGCACAGATGTCATGTCCTACAATTTCACTGTCAGACTGGGATCTTACCTTCCTTACAAACTTCAGTGTGTTTATCAGCTATGCAGAAGTTGGGATCTAAACCTGACCTCCAAAAAGGAATCAAAGATTTCATTCTCTGCATGTAAAGGGAAAAACTCTGTGACATCCGAAGTGTGTGAGGATCTTAACTCCCACAGAAAGTGTACCTGCAGTAGAGAACAGGGATCACCTGGAACTCGTATCTCTTAACTCTCAGGATAGGGTCAGTTAATCTGACTCACAGTCACCCTTAGATATGATACAGTCTCTGTCTCTGTCCTACGGAGTTTTATAGATTTTAGACTGGTCACAGGCACAGAGGGAAGAACAAGATTAGACTTTTCACTTTTGCCCACTGTAGTCAGAAGGCAAAGATTAAAAATACAACTCCACCTTTCTTTTAACAATATTTTTTCCTAATTTCTGCACAAATCACAGAAACTCATGTTTAGAGTTTATGGATCCAGGTGTCCATTAAGAGTTGTGCTCTCAGCCAGCCATGAGGAAAACTATTGGTCAAGTGGCCTCTGTCTTTGGACTACAGGGAACAGCTATTAATATGGAGAGTTTTCCCAGTGCTCTGATTGTAGGCTCTCATTTGTATATAAATGCAAATTGATGCATTGGTAAAAATCAAAGAGACAGTCTTTTGATTTTGACCTGGTCTTAGCTGTTTTTGGATTTTTATGTGTGTATATCTATATATGTGCTCAGATATGGAGGCTACGGGACAACCTTAGGTGTCTTTCTCAGGAAGGCTGTTCACCACCCTTGAGAAAGGGTGTCTCATTAACTTGAAGATTACCAGTTAGGCAAAAGTGACCAACAAGTCACTGGAAGGATCTTCCTGTCTCTGCTTCAAGTGTTAGGCTTACAAGTGCAGATCACAATGCCTGGTATCTTTGAGTAAGATTTGGGGATTGAACTTGGATTTGGGATTTTATAAGAGAAACAGTAATCCCCTCACCCCAAAGTTCTTATTTATAAAGAATACTATGATTCTTCAATTGCATGATGTCATTGTTTGGGAAGAAACACTGCTCATCTTCACCTTGCTTAGTTTTGGATTCTTATTGCCACTTTGTAAAGAAGTAACTCCTTTGATGTGCAATGGAGTTAAATATCAAAGATAGGGTTGAGATACTTGTCAATTGGCTACTGGTTATGGATCAGGAACATTCAGATTTTTTCCAACGTATATAATTATTTGCTGTTTTGTATTGCGTGTTGTTGCATTTCTGTTTCAATTTTGGTTTAATCTTTTTTTCCACACTTGTGGTTTCAAAACCAGTGGACACATTTTGTTTGAATCTCCTGCTCTAGGTGTTACAAGGTGAAACATATGCACAATGTGAAGATGGACAGTGATTTGGGTATTGCTGTTAAGCATCGTATAATAAAGATTCAGATAATCAAAATTGTTTTGTTTGTGCCAGTGTGTGTGTGTGTGTGTGTGTGTGTGTGTGTGTGAGAGTGTGTGTGTGTGTGTGTGAGTGTGTGTGTGTGTCTATATGGGGGGGGTGATGCCTGTGTATATGTATGGATGGATGCCAGAAGGGCACTCCCAATACCCTTCTCTATCAATCTCCTCCGTATTTTTCTGAGACAGGCTTTCTCACTAAACCTGGAGTTACTGTTTCTTCTAGGCTGGCACCACATGCTTGAGTCACAGGATATGGAGATATTCATCTAGTACCAACCTAGACGCTTCATCTCTCCTGGAAAGCTTGCACGATGCTGGAAGGTTAGGTGCAAAAGACTCGGGGAGAAAAGTCAGCAACAGCTCTACACCAGAAGAACCCTGGGATCAACAATAAACTCTAGCTGTTCAAGAAATTCCCACTGGTGTGAGGGTGACATGAATCTTTTTGGAATAACCAACCACTTACTAATTGGATTTAAGGCCCAGTCCACAAGATTGATCTCATGACTTAGTCCATTAACCAGGACAAAATTCCATGGCTGGCTGCATCATATTCCCTAGGTAAGAATCTAATCCTATTGCTCTGTTAAATGAACATAGTAATGAACTTCCCCATAATTTCTCTAATCTTTATCATAGATAAGTGCATCTCTCAAACCTCTTCACAGAAGATTATTTTTGTAGTATAGACCATTAACAACTGGTCAGTGTGCTAAGAATAAGCCAATGGGGAGGGCTCCATCCTAAAGAGGATATCTATGTCACATACCCTCTCCCTTCATCACCAAAGATGGAGGGACATGATTGTAAGAATCAAAAGTAACAGACATCTGCACCAAAACAGCATTTGTTGGACATGACAGCACCCTTGCACAATGAATTAAAGCAGCTGTGACTGCATGCAGAAGACCTACATCACATCAAACCAACCAAAATAACATGGGAGATGGGGGCAGTTCCCTGATTGATGATGGGGGATGAAGCTCCACCCCTAGCTCATGGTCTATTGGCAATTGATGGCAGATAAACTAGGGAGAAGTAATACTCTTCAGGATACACACTCTGATAAGCTACCTGTTCTGGATAGGGTTAGTTGTCAACTTGACATACCTGGGAAGTGGAAACGTCAATTGAGAAATTTCCTCCATTAGATTGGCCTGTGGCCATCTCTGTGGGGCAGTTCCTTGACTGATTATTGAGGGATGTTGGAGGGCCCAGCCCACTGTGGGTGGTGCCACCCCTAGGCATGTAGTTTGTGTTGTATAGGAAAGCAGGCTGATCAGGGACCAGAAGAGCAAGCCTGTAAGCTACACTCCTCCATGGTCTGTGCTCCAGGTTCCTGCCCTGAGTTCCTGTGTTGGTGTCCCTTGATGATGGACTTTACTGTAAGCCAAATAAAACCCTTTCTCCCTTAGCTGGTTTTGGCCAGTGTTTTTTTTTTTTAGGGCATGAGAGATAGTTTTTTCTGAAGTCAAATATGAGTGACCATGGCCCAGAAACACTGATTTAGGTTACCCCTAATTCCATGATTCAGTGTGGAAGTAGTTTTATGGGGTATTTTATAGTAACAGAATAAAGAAAACTCACAAATCAAGACCCTTTTCACATTGGTGGACACATTTGGTAGGCAGTCATAGCAAAGTGGCGGAATTTTAACTATAGGTCTCAGATGCTATATGAGGACCATCTTAGTTTTTTGATTGGTGGGACCTATTGGTCTATTAGTAAATACCTTACAAGAAGGTGTTTTATCTGTTGATCATGGGATGTTAGGTCAGAAAGAGAGATGGGCAAGCAAATGGCTATTTAGGGGCTAAAGGTAGCCTGAGATCAGTGGTAATTAGGCTCTGGACCTGCAACATTCCAAACTCTCTATAATCACTGGAGTGCTAATCAGTTAATCAGCCTTGCAGAAGAAAGTCCAGTCTGAAGACATGAAGTTTTTCTGGGAGCTTCCATTCACAATTCCCCCTGTTGGTCAAGCATTACATTGTGTGCTGCATGCACACAGTGGGCCATATATTATTTATACCCACGTTGCTAGGAAGGCTCGTTCCTAGAATCCGATGTAGTTGAGGCTTGGTTGTAGGCAGAACAGTTATCTTCAGCAGAGGAAATAGCTGGTAAAGTCATTAAGGAAGAAACTTCTGTATCATATTAAAACTATTAGTCATGAACTTTGTCAGTGTTTTTATCGCTGCAATTGAAAGCCAACAAGAACACTAACCCAGCTCCATAAATTGATCCTAACCACTAGGGCACAAAGAAGAAGAACTAAGTAGATTCAGTGGGTTAAAAATACAGAACTTAAACTTGGGAGGTGAATGTAGTGGGGAACAAATGCACAGAAAGCAATGGGTGGTTATTCACTAAGAATCATTAAATAGGGGGCTGGAGAGATGGCTCAGCAGTTCAGAGCACTGACTACTCTTGCAGAGAACCTGAATTCAGTTCCAGCACCCACATAGTGGCTAACAACTATCCGTAATTCCAGTTCCAGGGGATCCAACGCCCTCTTCTCGCCACCATGGACATTGCACGACACGGGTGCACTTACATACATGCAGATAATACACTCATACACATAAAATAAAAATACTAAATAAAAAAGAATCATTAAATGCATAGGGGCATTCTGTAATGATAAAAGTTTCATATATTTCCTGGCTATTATTTCATCCTTTTGATGAAAATATGCATTTGGGTTTGCACAAACTAGAAATAATTTCATTTTCCTTCATCAAAAAAAAGTAATGCCCATTAATATCCTCTTATTCAGCATGAACTACTTTTAGACATAAAATTTTATAACTAATATATTAATGAAAATGAATTTTCACAAAAGAATACCAACTGATTTTTTTCTGAAAATTTTGACTCTTTCCAAGTAGCAGGAGCGATTTGGGATTTTAGATTTTAAAAAATGATTTTTTAAGTTTCTTACTTTTATTTTATGTGCCTCTGTTTGCCTTTGTGTGTGTGTGTGTGTGTGTGTGTGTTTGGGCACATGTGTACGGGTGATAATATGTCTTACCTGTTGAATTCAGAGGACAAGTTATAGGACAAGGGTACACTGCTTCCCCCGTGTGAGATCCAGAGAGTCAACTCACTTTATCAGGTTTGGCACTAAGTGCCTTTACCTGTATGCCACCTTGCAAGCTTGCCAAATTAGTCTTAAATCATTGAATTGCTTAAGTTTCTCATACTAACACAACACTTTCATTGATGAAGTTATTTTTTGTACACTCAAATGTATTCCTTCACTGTGCTGTGACATATGTAAGTAGAGACTCTTCAAACATATCTGATATTTGCATGTTTCTGCGCTGGTTTCTGACCTTTTTCCTTGGTTCACCTTTTCTTCTTGTCCTTATGATCAAATAGGTCATGCTGATGGCACAGACTTTGGAAGCACAATAGACAGGTGGGCATAAGAATCAGTTCAGGGAAGCACCACACAGGATGGATAAAAACCCAAGTTCAGTTGGTTTTGGAGCCCATCCCAGCTGCTTGAAGGGAGATCAGATCAATCTCTCAAGTCCAGGAACTACCTGAGTAAGATCACAGGAAAGAGACAAAAATGCAAGTCCACGGTAATTTCAGGGTGTTGGGTTCTGGGCAGGTAAATGGAAACTCCGAATAGTTGCCTGAGAATGAGATGCAAGACCAGAGGAATCCAGTCCGACCCAAGAACAAAGTGGGCGTGACCAACTGTGGTTCCATGGAGAGATCTCCATATGGTCAAGGGTAGCCCTCAATCTGATCATAGTGTTTGGATTTCCAACTTTGAAGGGGTAAAGCTAAGAGCACCGGAAATACCCTAGCCAGGGGCACAACCACAAACAGTTAATGAAAGCTCGTTCCCTTCACCTTTCCATCTTTGAGTAATTACCTTATTCAGGGGAAGTAATTGTCTTATTCAGGGTAATTTGTCCATTGTGTTGCATGATAAAAAAATTTAAGAAAAAATACTCAGGACTTTATGGTGGCAAACATGTTCTCAGAAAACTCAAGACACTCTATGAAATAGGTTGACTGTCCCTTGAAATATAATGACCCTCTGAGTGATCAATGGAGAAGGAGATGATTAGTAAAATAAAGACAGTCGTGGGAACCCAGTGCATACAAACCAGTTTCCCTTTACTGATTGTTGGCCATATATAGTGCTTTATAAATCACAATGCTACAATAATAACAGAGTTGTCCAGAGGAAAGTTGTAAGTGCATGCCATTTACGATAATAGCATTCACAACTGCAACCCGGAAATGTAGAAGCCCATTTTGTCTGCAGAACCAGAAGAAATTCACCATATCATGGGCCTTCTAAACCCTTCAGCCTACCACATCACCTATACCTGCAGCAGCCACAACATTGGCCCCACCAGCACCAGTACCATCACCTGAATCTGGAGCACCAGATCCATCATAAACACTGCTTGTTACCTTAGGGTTATGTACCCTACACGTGTACTGGAACTTCCATCACAAGCAGTTGTCCCGGGATGCCTGGTTTTTACTCCTTACATGCTAGTGAGGAAACTCAGAGAGAGTTTAAAGAGAGAAACTTAAAATGTATGATCGCCAGGCTGTCACCATGGGACGCTCCTCCCTTGTCACTGTAAATAATGGGAACATACAATCATCAGCAAGGCCAGAAGTTGAGAGCACTGAATCACACCACTATTACAATACAATTAGATGCCTATAACCCCTACACCATCTTGGGTCTTGTCCCCACTGAAGCCACTTTCTTTACATGCTTAGATCTCAATTTGCCCTTTTATCTGTTTGCGTAGACCACCAGAGTCAGCACATCCTTGCTTTCCAAAGGAAAATGCCTGAAAAAGATGATGAGGGTCAATAAAAATGGACTACATTTCCACAGAAGATTAAGAACTTGTAGGTTGAGCTGGAGAGATGGCTCAGCAGTTAAGAACACCTGACTGTTCTTGCAGAAGACCCGAATTCAAATCCCAGCACCCACGTGGCAGCTAACAACTGTCTGTAACTCCAGTTCCAGGGGATCCAACACTTTCTTCTGTCCTCCGTGGGCATTGCATGACACGGGTGCACTTACCTACATGCAGGCAATTACATGCATACACATAAAATAAAAATAATAAATAAAATATTTAAAAAAGAACTTGTAGGTTAAAGGAAATTTTTGCAAAGAAAATGGAGGTGAAATAAGATGAAATCCAATTTGCTGTTAGGCTCTTATATTTAGGATTCAGGGTAGTGACTCAGTCACTAAACTACTTGTCAGGGAAACATAAGTACTGGGTTTGGGTGCCAAGCACACATGTACATAGTCACATAATAATATAGTTACATATAGACAAACATGTACACAAGCATATACTTAAACACACAAGCACAATCACACAAGAAAAAAGAAAGATTTAAGTTTCAACAAATTCATCATTGAACCCTCAGACCATGTCATTTATGCACCTGCTTTGCTCTGTTCTTTCTACTCACCAGCTTGTTTTCTCCTTGTGCACCAAATTTTTAATGTTTCTGAGATTGTTGATTGGACAGTATCTCAATGTCTGTTTTGTAAAAATAACCTTCAAAATCCACTGTAAGCGCTGATACGAAAGCCAGACAATCCACCTTCATCTAAGGAGAGACGGCAGTAAGTTTAGCGCACATCCTCCGTGGCTGAGAGGCCGTCCACAAACTCGGCTAGGCCCACAGAATCAATCACTCAACTCCAGATGGATTATTAATTGGTTTTTGAAGAGAAGGCATGTTATCACACACTGGACTGATAGAATGTCTGTCGGTCTATGATGATTGCCAAGAGGGAAAAGCATTCCTGGAGTTGAGAAGGGAGACGGATGATCATTCCTCTGGTGATTGTCCACCAGTGAATTTCATGGTCATGTTTAGCTCCATTCTGGATCTCTAAAAACAGGATAAGTGAACTGGTAGACCCCAAGAAGGTCACAGCCATAATCCAGTGCTGTGGCCACTCCCTGCTGTTGCCGCGCAAGTGGTGCCCATTCTATGGCCGCTTTTGTAGCCTCAGGTCATTAGGTTTCTAATAAAACCTGGGGCAGTAGAATTCATCTGAGGATTAAGTACATCAGCGCCAACAGAGTCTTTTCTCAAGTGCTGAAAGTGTAACTCTTGGCAAAAGTTATCTTCTGCTGCCTCTTCTCCCTCGTTTCCCTTATCATAGTCACATTTATTAATGTGAGTAGCTTTTGTAGGGCTTATTGGGCCTAGAAATAGAAGCGTGAGTGGAGAACCGAACGTGAGTGTGAGATGTGTACATGTGAACTCGAGTTTACATACTACTAAGATTGGTGATGACAGCGAGTCAGAGGGGAGAGATCGTAACAGTTACACTCAACAGTGTAGAGACATAGAGACCTTCTCATAGCAAGGTCATCCTGTGAAGTGTAGTGTAGAATAGGGGACACTCTTGCTGAGCCAATTTTCAGGTAATATATAAGACAAGTGGACTGGAGAGGCAACTTGGTGCTTAGGTGCACTGGCTAGTATTCCAGAGGACCCAGGTTCAGTTCCCAGTTATCACATGGCAGCTAACAACCATTCATAACTCCAGTTTCAGAGGATCCGACTCCTTTTTCTGGATTTGCTTGACATTGCACGACACGGGTGCACTCACATACATGCAGGCAATACACTCATACCCATAAAATAAAAATAAATTAAATATTAATAAATAAATGAATGAATAACTAAATAAATAAGTCAAAAAATATACATGAGAGAAGGCAGAACAGTCAGGGCAATGTTTACATGAATGAAGACGTGGACGTAGGAGCAGGAGATCAAGAAACTCAAAGACAAAGGACACACGAGTCAGTAGTGGAGCACACCACCAGTACATGAGACTTCAGCACACTACCATAATTCCACTATCCTTGCATTTTCCACACATGTGTATGAATGTATATTGAACCATGAATGTTCACTTCAATTCAAACATTTCCAAGGAATGAAAGGGACAATCCTACAGACCTGGTACTCCTGACAGTGGTCTTCTCCCTGGGTACTGAATCTGTCCGAACATGACCTAGCATTTGAGTTAATTTATGGTCTATCAACTGTGCAGTGTGATTGTCTCCCGTATACTCATTCTTCAGCTTGTACCTGTGATTCCAAGTGTATCAGCACATGTAATAACCTCTGGCACAACTGCCCAGTGAAGACCTCCAGTTGTTTTTATGAAAGCCAACTGGAAACTTACTTTTGTCTCCTGGACTTGCTCACGGTTCTCTGAGTTGGGATGGAAGCTGTGTGGCACCTGACAAACATCATGCCCATGTTCTTACTTCTCCTGGCAATTTTTTCTACCTGGGAGGAGGGAAATGATTCCAATTTAGGAGTTTCAGAGTGGGATAAATACATCTATGACCAGAACATTAATGAATATGATAGATGTTCAATTTTTAACAGTAAGGACTTCGTGAGAGCTGAAATTGAGCTGTGAAGAATGCCCCGTCTGCCTGCTCGACTTCCCATTGGCTATGCAGTCTAACGTCCTAGCTCTCCAGACTCTTCCCTCCTTTGCTATTCCAGTTTTTATCCTCTTCCTCAAAGATATTGTTTGGAAAGAAATCACTAAAATGCCCAAACTCAAAAACGCTAACGTTTTGAAGAATCTTCTTTCTCTAGAACTTGAGCAGAGTGCCATAGAACAGCGCATGTGCATCCATATTTATGAGCCTCCTGCTTCACGTTAGTTTAAAATGGTGTGTTCCCATTAATGAGGCATCCTAGAATTATGTCTTTTCTTTCAGTTATCAATGCATCTTTATATCTGCATCATACCAACATCCTACAGTGAGAATGCAATCCTGTTGGTGGTGCCAAAATCAATCATAAAAATCAGGGCATTGTTTAAGAAAATAATTACCAATGGATGAATGAAGAATTCATAAATACTAGTGAATGTTTATATATTAGTGGCTTGAAGATTGAAATTACATAAGGTAAATAATGTCAGGTATATAGTTTTTAAGACCGTCAGTCAGCAATTTGTGAAACTAACAGATCCTTAGGAATTCTGTGTGGTTGAACGTTTGTCAGCCAAGAGGAGGGACTGAAAGCAACACTAGTGATGGAAGGGCCAGAGGAATAAATTCTTAGTACAAATATAGAGACATATTCTCTATATTGACAATTTTTCACTGGTCTTGTTTATTTTCTCCAGATTGCCTATCCTTGATTAGATTCCATGTATCAACTAGTAAGAAACCGCGTACTTTCCCCTGTAAACTAACCCTCTTACTGTAATTATAAACTCATCACTGGAAATCTCTTTTAAATTTTTATGAGAAAATTAGAAAATTTATAACATAATAAAGTAGTTTCCAAGAAGTATAATGCTATTATCTCATTCAGTATGTTCAACTAATCAATGTCAAGATTACTCCAATTCCCACTGCACTACTGGTCTATGGAATTAAAAACAAACCCAGATCTCAAAATCATTATCTGAAGAGACGTCTAACCTTTATTGGACTCTTACGGAATACAGAAATGATTCCTGCTATTTCAATGTAGAAAACCTTGAATACTACTAGAAATCTTAAAACAGTATGTTGTAGAATTTGGGAATCTCTGAGAAACTATTATTTTGTTTGTTTGTTGTTTCCTTTTCCGTGTTTTCACATTTGTTATTTCCATTCTGTGCACCTTCACTACAATACGCTTCTCCTGCACTGGATATCTGCAGAGTGCTCTGTGTAGGATGCATGTGGAGACAGGCTCCGTGCACAGAGATTAGCCTCCCTGGCTAGCCTCATGTACTTACGTCAAAAGTATAAATTGAAAATAAGCTCCATTTTTAAAGTTTATTATAGAGAAAAGGGGGAAAACATTGTGTTATCTTTAAGCTTGAGGGTTTCATGAAATCTCACATTCTCCCTGTTCTGTGTTTTAGTATCTAATCCTTTCTTTTATGTAGAAAGGTCTAGTGTTTGAAATTTGATTCATTATGCTCCCTGGTTTAATCAGAAGGGTATTTTACAGGCCCCTTTAGAAATAAAAACAGACATAAGTAAGGTACTTACAAACTCAAAGTATATTTGTGTGGCTAGGTCATGGTTGTAATGAGACAGGAAAATCACACATTCATACAGGTTCTTAGTGGGCAACTGGGTCTGTGGCATGGAGGCCACATTCTCCCACAGGAACAGGTTTGACACCAGCAGCAGCAGACATGTCCCTGGTATAAGGAGAGAAACACATTGAGATGATCTGCTTCAGTGATGTTCTGAAAGGAGACCTTCCTGGGGAAGCCTTGTTCAACCAGAGGGGCTTCTACTGAGTGATTTGGTTCTGCATAGTTGGCTTGGGAATAAATTCTATCCACTATAAAATGTAGGTAAATTATTACATGCCCCAATGTACAGCTTGAGAGTTGGGCAACTTCCCCCATCATTGCCTTGCTCTAAACGTGTTTTTTAGAAATAAAAACAGACATAAGTAAGGTACTTACAAACTCAAAGTATATTTGTGTGGCTAGGTCATGGTTGTAATGAGACAGGAAAATCACACATTCATACAGGTTCTTAGTGGGCAACTGGGTCTGTGGCATGGAGGCCACATTCTCCCACAGGAACAGGTTTGACACCAGCAGCAGCAGACATGTCCCTGGTATAAGGAGAGAAACACATTGAGATGATCTGCTTCAGTGATGTTCTGAAAGGAGACCTTCCTGGGGAAGCCTTGTTCAACCAGAGGGCCTTCTACTGAGTGATTTGGTTCTGCATAGTTGGCTTGGGAATAAATTCTATCCACTATAAAATGTAGGTAAATTATTACATGCCCCAATGTACAGCTTGAGAGTTGGGCAACTTCCCCCATCATTGCCTTGCTCTAAACGTGTTTCCCAACATTACAAATATTTGGACCTTCAAATAATTCCTACCCGAGTGTTAAGCCATTCTCTTCACATATTTTAATGTATTGAACATTTATTCTCATTTTACATTTAAGAAAATAAATTTAGAGTTGTAACTTAATAATTTTAATGCAAATACAACCAGGAAATTGAGATGATTTGTTAGGACAACACTGCTTTTCCTATGTCTAAGACATTTGACTGATACTAAATTGGGACAGACAAAAATCTGTCATTATTGTCTATAACAGGTTTCAGAACTGATTGTTCACTGAGCTTCATCTAAGTATGCAAACACATAGCAGGACCCAGCCACCCAAGATTTTAACGTCTCCCCTCTGGTGCTGAGATACTAGGACTGAATCTTGTGCTCACAAAAAGTCCTATTCCTTAGCTTCAGGTACTATGTCATAATGAGTTGGGTTATTCCTAGTTCTTACATGAGACCTTGGAAATAGAAAATGTACAGCGTGTACCCTCCAAATATCAGTAACAATGTCCCCTTTTACCCTCATGTCAATAAATGCAAAAAAAAAATGTCCCGGGACTGTGTAAGTGGTTCCAGGCTAGGAGGATCCCTCTTTGAAAACACTGATCTCCAAATGTTTGGAGCAATAGTGTTCTAGAAGTTATCAGCTCTCTGTTGCCTTATGTCTCAAGGTCAGTTCCCCATAGACACTGTACCAATGACAAAAAGAAATATTGTATTCAATTCCAACTTTGTAAACTAATGCATTGAGAAAGCTTAATTAATGAGAAATTGGTGAAGAGCTACTTACAGCAGCATGCTACAGGCAATGACAGCTTCATCTCTGAGACGTTCCTCCACAGCGTGGTCGCCAACTCAGGAAAAATACTGCTCCCAAGCCCTGCCTTCAGTCAACTTTCCACCTGCTATATACACTAACAGACTCTCCCCACAGCCAAGCAGTTATACGGGGCTGAAGGAAGCAATGTCTACAGCCCAGGTGAGGGGGCAATGACTCTGACCCTCAGGGAGTACTAACATGCCCTTAACTTTTACCACAGTTTTAGTCTTTATGTGTTGTTTGCCTGATTGTCATACTGTCCCTAGGGTTCAGGTTATTTTGCAGATCCCCAGCGCCTCCTCTGTTCCATAATGACTCACTGTCATGCCGAGAAGGATAAATATACATATTTCCTAATACTTATCCCCTAGTTCGGGGGCGTGTGTTCTTTCAGTCATGTCTTCAGCGATGTTCAGTGATGAGTGTGTCAGGTGATGATAAATGCATGAGAGTCTTCTCTGAGCACTGGACTACCATATCACAGCAACAGCCCATTATTGTCAGCAGTGTAAGCAAAAAGGGAATCTCTACAAATAAACATCAAACACTGAAAATGCATCTTTGGAAAAAGCAGGTGACAGTTCCACTAATCTATAGACCTGTGCACAACATGTAGAAAATAGTTTGACAGGCCATTCACATCCATTCAGCCAAAATCTGATTATAACTTCCTTAATGGAATCCAAGACCTCTTCAGCCACATAACTTTTCTCTGTCTTACAACTTAACACATAGGTGTCTCCTGCAGCATGGGCCTTCAATGAAATCAGAGAGTTGTTGGTTGCAACTTTAAATGTTATACCACTGCTTCATGAGTGGAAACACCTTGTCAGGCTTGCTGATAGATTTACTATGTATGTGAGTAATACAATTGTTGACGAGTCTCCTGAAACCGCCTTCATAATGCCTTACGGCACCATGGAAGTCTTTCTACATTGTGGGAGCATCTAGATCATTCCAATCCTGATTCTTTTCATGTTGTTGAACCACAGTATGACATATCTTCGGCAATACAGTCTAACCATTTAGTTCTTCTGTGTAGCCAATGGCAGTGACAACAGTGGTATAGAGTAGGGGGTTTATGTTTTGCTTCCCTCTCCAAAGTCTCTTACAGAGGAATATGGCCCTCAGTACTTTATCCTTTCAATGAACTTAGGAACATGGCTTTTCTCTGTATGCTGGGTATTTTTTACACAGTCTTTAGCTACATATTCAATGTTCTTCCATATGCATTGCCAAACCAGCGTGCAATGTGGAGGAAAGCATTCTGTCATGAACAGTTTATAAATGGTGTCCAGCTTCAAGAGGGTGTCCATTGTCATTGACATAGATAATCTGTGGGCATATTAAAAAATATTACCAGGGACTGGAGAGATGGCTCAGTGGTTAAGAGCCCTGGCTGCTCTTGCAGAGGACCCAGAAACTACATGGAAGCTAACAGCCATCTATAGCTCCAGTTCCAGGAGATGCAACACCCTCTTCTGACCTCTGCAGGCACCACACGACACAGGTGCACCTACCTACATGCAAGCAATACACTCGTACACATAAAATAAAATTAATAAATAAAACATTTAAAAACCTTACCAATGTCCCATATAGTGCGAAAAGCCTCAAGAATGAATCAAGAGTTTTTCTCCACAAGAAAATGTTGACTAGTTCAGCTTGGACGGGAGACATGGCTCTGCTTTGTTCACTCTAATCTACCATTATTCTGCCTCTGCCTAAGCTTCTGTCTCCTTTGCTGGCATCTCTGATGGCACTGCCAAAATGACTAAATGGAATCAGTCTATGTGGGGCTTAGCTTAGTGAAGATCCAAAAAAGACCAGGGCCCATTCTATCCTACCTAACAAAGTCTAATGCAGCATGAAATGGCCTCTAGCATTCCTCTAGAGAGCAAGTGGCATAGCTCAGCACTGACGGGACCCCACTTTATTTAGTTGTCTATAATCTTACCATCATTCGTCCTGAGTTCAGTTTCCTCCTCCTGGCATGTTGCATGTGGCTGACAATCTGACTAAGTGAAAATCAGTGAGGTGTTGCTTAGTCTAGCAAAGCACCAAGAAGGACCAGTTCCCGTTGTGACTGTCGCTGTCCTCCAACTGCCTTATGTGTGCTAAGAGTTCCAGTCTCTGTGTGTGATCACAGGCTGTTTATAGACCAAAACAGTGCAATGTAGGAGCCCAGGTATGAGTGAGTAATATCCACCCCTGCATTATCCCTATTTCCACAATACTGTCTAACGGTCCACCCTCTAGCAAAACTCCCCAATTGTTGCATGAAGCTTATTCCCATAGTTCATTCACCTGGCTTACACTTTCTCCAAGGGATAAATGTTCACAGTATACCCTAATGCAGAGATAACTGTCCACCCTTAGGTCTGCTTCGATCTCATACAAACTGTGCACCATTTGACTTTCAATGATCTCCTTAGTCAGCTTTTTCTGTTTCTCAGCCCATCTTGATGGTTTACCACTCAAATTAGCCAAAGCCTTCCCTACTGTAACCATCATCCTTTGATGAAGTTCTAGTGGGATAAAATATATTCTGAGCACAGCATGTCCCACTTTTCTCTATCAGACTGTCATCTTGTTTCATTTACAAATTTTAGCATGTCTACATTTACACAATGGAGTTCTATTCAGCAGTAAAGAAAGATGAAATAATGAAATTTGCAGGTAAATGGATGAATCTAGAAACTGTTGGTTGTATACCAGAGGTGGACGAAAAACCCTCTGCTGAAGACACTGCATGACATGAGCACAGGAGAGAGAAATCAAGCTGGGACTAAGCTGGAAACTCCCTGCCACTGGATGGGTGGCTTTCATGGTGCCAGAGGTGATATGCAGATGGCTGGGGGAGAATAGTCCCCTAGAGTTCTCCTCAATGATGGACTCTGTATGTTGTACTACCAACATACTAAACAAGATGTTCCTGCTGGTGCAATAGTGGCACATCTAGTGTATGTACAACCAGCAAATTTTTGATTGGATATAATGCCTGCTCCTAGGGGTGGAACACACATCTGGTACTATAGACCAGGCCAACCCCCTGTGGCAGGGGAGACTATCGGTCCCAGTGGGAAGTCACTGCAATTGCTTTGTTAGATGGATGTGATGCACCTGCTAAAGTACCATCTAAGCATTGTGTTTACATCCATAGGTTAAGTTATTACAGCAGCCACTGCTTAGATGTTCTTGCTTCTTTCTGTTTGTGTTTTTATAGTTGATGGAATCCCACTGAAATGGGCCAACATCCCATGGAAAAGAGATGATGCAGAGACCTGAAAGTTCAGTGCCTTGCCCCGATGGGAGGAAGATCATCCCACACCTCTCACCCCCTCCAAGGCTCAGAGATTTTTTGAGAAGATGTTGGCAGAAAGAATGTAAGAGCCAGAGAAAAAGAAGAGGTTGTGGATCTAGAACATTAGACTGTATAGCCAATGGGAAGTCAAAATAGACAGTGTTTTTTAACTGGCTATAGATTATTACAGGTGCTATGACAGCTGTGGTAACCACAGAGCCAATAAAATAGAAGAATGAGCACTCAGAAAAGAATCTCATTACACAGTTCATAAGTGATAAATTAACTCAAATGCTAGGTCACATTACAGCAGATTCATATATTTCACATGCGGAAGATCACTGTCATCAGCATCTTGCCTGTGAGAGTGTCCCTTTCATTCCTTGCGAATCTTTGAACTGAGCACACATTGATAGTTCAATATACATCCATATACATGTGTAGGAAATACATATGCAGTGGTATTTATGGTGTGGTGTTAAAGTCTCCTCTGTTGGTCCACTCCAAAAGATATATCTCATAGCTGGATCCATTAACTGGGCGACTGGCTAGGTCATAGGTCTTAGGTGAGAATCTAATACTATAACTCTGCTAAATAAACACAGGAAAAAACTGCCCTCTAATTATTTATCTTTATACACACGGATTCTTGTATCCCTCCACCCTCAAAAGAGCTTCTTTTCGCAGTAGTTGGAAATTAACATAGAAAACCACAACTGGTCGGCATGGACACTGGGGAGTGTTCAACTCTAGATGGGACTTCTGCATCACACCCCCTCACCATCATCACTGAAAAATGGAGGGGACTCGTGGTAAGAACCAGACATAATAGACGTCTATGGCAAAACACTTGCTGGCTATGACAGCGCCATTGTTCAATGAATCAAGCAGTTTGCATGCATAGGGGCTGAACAAGATCAGGCCAGCCAAAATCCCAGCATGGATAGGGGAGGGAATCCTGAAATCCTACCCCTAACTGATGATCTATTGGCAATTGATGGCTGATGAAGTAGGGAAAGGCAGTATTCTGCAAGGATATAGCCCCTGAGAAGCTCCCCAAGCTCTTACCACAATGACACAGAGTCAGCACTAAGTGGGCTCAGTTGGTTTAAAAACAGAGCTCTTGAAGCTGAGAGGTAAGTGTGCAACAGGGGAGGAACTGAAGGAGAAAGAATGGGTGATGGAATTCATCAACATCTTTAAATGCATACAGGAAATAGTCATACAACAAAAATTAATCATAAACAATAAAATACACTGTATGAAATTCACAAAAATTCAATGAAAACGAAAAAGGGTTAAGACATATTTAGATTTTCTTACTAAGCATAAACTACTTTAGGATTTAAACTGTGACAACCAGTGTGTTAGGCAGAATAAATCCTTACAGAGCAGGACCAACTGATTTTTTCTAATCTGAAAATTACTACTCTTCAGGTGAGATAAGTGACTTTCAGCCTTAGATTTAAAAAATCATTTTAAAAGTTTCTTACATTTACTTGGTGTGCCTTTGTTTGCTCTCTCTCTGTCTCTCTCTCTCTCTCTCTCTCTCTCTCTCTCTCTCTCTACTCTCTCTCTCATCAGAGGAAGTTCCCTGCCCTATGCCATATCACTCTCTGCCTCCCACACCACCTACACCTGCTGCAATCAGAGCATCAGCCCCACCAGCACCAGTGCCATTTGCCTGACCCTGAAGCACACGTACCGTGACTAAACACTACTGCTTGGTGCCCTGAAATTACTGCCCCTCATCAAGCTCACTCAGGCTCCTATCTCCAGGACTCGCCCTGGAACATCCGGTTTTAACTCCCTTCATTCCAGTGGTGAAACACAAGGAGAGTCTGACCAACATGTACTCCTATTACAGAAGCATCAAAAGTGCTTTACAATTGCAACCGGGGGCCTCTCTACTGTGACCCTGAAGGAAAGGTGCATGGTAAACATGGCCTTTGTTGGTCAGGCCTGAGGTGACATCTGGCACAATTTATAGGAATTAGTTAGTTATTCATTCATGGATGAATAAAAGCCAATGACTAGAGGTAGCCATGAAGGTTTTCATCAATTGGAAATGAGAGGACAGGTGTGAGGCAGACCCAGCAAAGAGCCAAGAAGGACTAGGGCCCATTCTGCCCTGCTGGACTCACTGCTCTTCCATCTCATTTCTGACAGGTTCTAGATCTGGTGACTACGCACTGTTTGGGGCTGAGAAGGTGGCTCAGCAATTAAGAGCACTGGCTGTTCTTGCAGAGGACTTGGGTTCAATTCTCAACACCACATGGTGTCTAACAACCTCTGTAACTCCAGTAACAGGAAACCCGACACCCTCTTCTGGCCTACACAGGCATTGTACACATAGGTACGCTTACATACATGTAGGCAAAACACTCATACACATAAAAAAATAGATAATATGAAACAATGTACTGAAAGAGTCCAGGAATGTGTGAGTAATTTGTACCATGTTCCCATTTCCCATAATACAGAATGGTCTTACAGTCCCACTCTCAAGCAAATGCCACCAAGCGTGCAGCATATGTTCCAACAGCTCATTCTCCAGCATAGTAACCTCAACGGAGAAAAGTCCACAGTGTACTCTGACATAGGGATATTGGTCATCTTAGGACTAGCTTGATCCCACATCAAACTTGGCACCCTTTCTCTTCCAATGGTGGCCTTAGTTATCCTTTTCATCTTCACAGCCCTTCTTGATTGCTTTAGTGCACAGATCAGCCAAAGCTATTCCTACTGCAGCCTCTCCTTGGTGGAGTTCTGGTGGGATGGACACAATCTGAATATAAACAGTGTGCCTGACCCTTTGCCTATCAGACTGGCATCTCTTTTCATCTACAACTTTCTTGGTTTCTAGCAGTTATGCAACAGTTGGGACCTAAAGCTGTCCTCAGGAAAAAAGATGAGAAACTTCCATTCTCTACATTTCAAAGGAAAGAATCCTGCCAAATCCAAAATGTGTGAATATCATACCTCCCACTCAAAACATGTGTCAAATAAAGAATGGGGACAGCCTGGTGCCACATCCGCTATTTCTCAGGATAGGGTCAGTTACTCTGACTCATGGTCATATTTAGATATGATCTAGTCTCTCTCTGTCCTACCTGTTTTCTAAACTGTACGATGGCCATAGGCATGGGGTAGAAGGAGAAGTTAAAATTTCCCTCTCCCCCAATTCAGTCAGAAGGTAAAGAAAAGAAACAAAGGCATATTCTTTTACAAAATTTTTTCTCCTAATTTGTGCAAAAATCATGGATATCCATGTTTGCCTTTATGGATTCACATGCCCGTGAAGGGGTGTGGGTTAAGCCAATCATGAAGAAAACTCATGACCAATGGCCCCCTGTGTTTGGAATACAGGGAATTTAGCTGCTAGGAACTTTTCCCTAATGCTCTAATGCTAGCCTGTCATGTTCATATCAATGGATATTGGTATATTGATAAAAATTAGAGTTCTTTTGATATTTTTATTGAATTTTTGAAATTTTCATACAATATAGTTTGATGATATTTAGATCTGCTCCTCTCTCCACACCTCCCTCCACTGCCCATTCCCAATTTATATATGATATGTCTGATAGAGTCTGATTTGTGACCCCAAATGTCCTTCAGCGTGGGTCCATCCACTGGGCCCACCAAGTCCCCTCTCTGTAAGTCACTGTCTTTCCCCCTCCCAGCAGCCATCAATTGCCAAAAGTTTCTAAGATTGTGTTGGGATTTCTTAGCCACTTCCCTGAGTAGATGACGGGATTTTGGCCGATTTGAGCTTGCATAGGACTTGTACATGCTGTCATCATTGCTGGGATTTTTTGCCTTGGCTTAGCTATCTTGATGTGTGTGTACAGACACCAAGACAAGGTACCACCTCAGAGTCATTCTCAGGAAGTCTTTTATCACCTTAGAGATAGGGTGTCTCATTGGCCTGAAACTCACCAATTCAAGCAAACTGGGTGGCTAGTGATCCCCAAGGATCTTCCTGTATCTCCCCAGTGCTAGGATTGTAAGAGCAGTCCATCATGCCAGGCATCTTTACATTGGTTCTGAGGCCTGGACTCAGGTCCTTGTACTTGTAAGGCAAACACTTTCAAACTGAGTCATCCCATCACCAGCTGGTCTTTACATGGACTACTCTCGAGTATTTAATTTCATGATTGGGGAGTTCTTGGAAACCCTCCTGGTCTGGAGATTGATTTGTTGTGTACTCTTTGTACCGATTTGTAAAGCAGTTCCATTGAAAGGTAAAGACATTATATACTGAGGAGGAGTTCGGTGGCTCGCTGAATGGGTGTGTTGGGTGACCCCTTCGTCAGCCTTTTGCTTTTGTCAGCCCATCTTGATGGTTTGGTGCTCATAGCAGCCAAAGCCTTCATCATCTTTTGGTGAAGTTCTGGTAGGATAGGAAATATTCTGAATATGCACAGTATGCCCCTCCCTTTGGCTATCAGATTGTCATCCTTTTTTGTTTAATCCCCCATTTACAAATTGTAGCTGTTTGAACCGGCCGTGGTGACACATGCCTGTAGTCTCAGCATTTCGGGAGGCAGAGACAGGCGGGTCTCTGTGAGTTCAAGGCCAGCTGTGGATGTTGAAGAATTGGTAAAAATCAGAGGGGCAGTCTTTTGATTTTGACCTGATCTTAGTGATTTTTTTTAGTTATACTGGGGCATATATATACATATATA
>NW_008336933.1:50573-69942 GCF_000622305.1 Nannospalax galili
TGTTCAACCTCCTTGGGGAAAGGGTGTCTTATGGGTCTGTATTTCACCAGTTAAGATAAACTGGCTGGCCAGGGATCCCCAAGGATCTTCCTGTCTTTGTGTCTTAGTTTGTTCTTCATTGCTGTGACAAAATACTCTGACCACTACAAACTTGGGGAGGAAAGGGTTTATTTGTCTTACATCTCCCAGGTCACAGTTCATCAGGGAGCCCAAGGTAGAAACTCAGGGCAGGAACCTAGAGGCAGGAGCTGGAGTACAAGCCATGGAAGAACACTGCTCACTGGCTTGCTCCCCTGGCCCCTGCTCAGCCCGCTTTCTTATGCAACACAGGCCCACCTGCCCAGGGGTGGCACCACCCACAGTAGGCTGGGCCCTCCCACATCACTCATCAAGAAGATGCCCTTCAGACATGGCCACAGGCCAGTCCAATGGAGGCAATTCCCCAACTGAGGCTCCCTCAACCCAGGTGTGTCAAGTTGACACTAAAGCTATCCAGCACATTTTGTCTCCCCAAGGCTAAGATTCCAAGTACAAGCCACTACGCCTACCATCTTTACCTAACTCCTGGAGATTGAACTTAGGTCTTTAATGTTATAAAGAGAAGCACTGGCCCATTGAGCCATCCCCTCACCCTGATGGTCTTATTTATATAGAGTACTGTGATTCTTCAATTTCATGATGTCAGTGTTTTAGGGAAACTCTCCAGGTCTTGACTTTGGTTTGTTTTGGGCTTTTTGTGCCAATTTGCAAAGAAGTTACATCTTAAAGATGAGCTTGAGTCATATGCCAAATGGGTTTGTTTATGTGAAAGGAAAAGTTCAGAAATTTGTTTGGCAGAGGACAAATGTGTTTGCTGTTTTTTGTACCCTCTTATGGCATTCCTATATTTAAATTTTGGTTTAATCTTTGTCTCCATATTTTTGCTGTCAAAGCCATGTGGTACCTGGGTGAGTCTAATGTACTAGGTGTCATAAGGTGAAACACCTTCACTGTGTGAGACTTGGGTAGTGGTTTTAGTACTGGCTTTGTTTCATTGTGAAATAAAGCTTCAGAAGACTAGGATTCGTGTGTGTGTGTGTGTGTGTGTGTGTGTGTGTGTTATGCATGTGTGCGCATGTGTGGTGTACATATATATCCATGTGTGCGGTGGCCAGAGGTGAACTTCTTGTGTCTTCCTCTGTCACTCTCCACTTTATTTTTGAGGTAGGGTCTCTCACTGAACTTGGAGTTTGCTGTTTCCAGAAGACTGACTAGTGCCATATACTTGAGACACAGAATATCCAGATGTTGGGCTGATACCAACCTGGAAGCTTCATCCCTACCAGTTAGCTTTCAAAATGTGGGGTAATTTGATGCACAGTACTTGGGGGGGGGTCACAACATCCTCTGAGAGCTACAATACACACTAACCTGGCAAGAATTGTCCACTGGTACAATAGTGGCGTAAATCTTATGGGAGTAACATTACTTTCTAATTGGATTTAAGACCCATTCCCCAATGGATCATGCCTGGATCCATTATCTGGGCCTGAAACCCATGGTTGGTTAGCTTATCAGCCCAAGGGGAGACTCTAATAATATTAGTCTGTCTAACAGATAGTTCTAATGAACATTCCTCTGCATTCTTATCTTTACACACATAGATTGATGCATCTCCCAATCCTCATCAGAAAAGCTTCTTTTTTCAGTATATGGAAATTAACATACAACTGTCCACAGCTGGTCAATGTCCAGAAAATAAGACAGCATGCATTACTGAGCCCTAAATGGGACCTCTATACTATGCCTCCTCCCCACAAGGCTCAAGGATCATCACAGAAGAGGAGCAAAGAGATTGTAAGACCCAGAGGTAGTGATCACACTGCAGAAACAGTATTTTCTGGACAAGACAGGACCATTGAATGATGAATACACAGCAGCTGGACTTTATGCTCATGACCTGCCCAAGATCAAACCAGCCCAATCCCCAACATGGATGGGAGAAGGTCTGATGTTGCCCACCCTTAGCTGATAACTACTGGCAAGTGATGGCTGTTGGAGGAGGGCAAGTCAATATTCTACAATGGTATGGCCCCTGAGAGGCTACCCAGGGTCCATGAGATGATCCTACCCCCATAGCTCAAAGAAGAAGCACTAAGTGCACTCAGTGAACTTAGAAACAGAGTACATGAAGTTGGGAGTGCAATGTAGATGGGGAAATAGGGAGGAGTTGGAGAGGAAGGAAAGGGTAATCAAAATACATTAAACTCATATAAAAATTTCTCAAACAATTGAAATTATGCAAATTTCCTGGTTATTGTTTTCTGCGAAATTGCAGCACTACCACAGCAAAGACAGAGACTAGGATTCTCTTTGCACCAGGGTTTGGACAAACTGCAGATATTTTACCAAATAAAAGGTTAGGAAAAGACATGCACTACATTTGGATATGAAATTTTACAACCAATGTGTTAGCTACAATGAAACTTTTCAAAAAAGAACCAATCCTAATCTAAAATTTACTGCTCTTTTTTGCTTAGTGCAATTAAGTGAGATGAGTGAGTTTGAGTCTTAGATTCAAAAAAATCGAAAGACCATTCTGACTACTCCTGCTTTTCCTTATATTAAAACAAGGGTTAACATCACTCACAAAGAAGAGATAATCTTAACACCAATTGAGGTTGCTATCAAAGACATGCAAAAAAAGACACAAGAACTGGCATTCGCAGCACATCAGGATCCAGCAGACCCCAAAATGCTTCAGATGGTTCTCCAAGGATCTGTATGTATAACCATGAACCAGGGGTCTCTGGAAGTTGCCCAGGTTTTCCTGTCTGAAATACCCAGTGATCCCAAGCTCTTCAGACATCATAACAAGCTGCGACTTTGCTTTAAGGATTTTACTAAAAGCTGTGAAGATGCCTTAAGAAAAAAATAAGAGTTTAACTGGACCAAATCAAAAGGAGTATCAAAGAGAACTGCAGAGAAACTAGCATCGCCTTAAAGAAGCTCTACAGCCACTGATAAACAGAAAGATCCCTCAGTTATACAGGCAGTACTACCTGTCACATGCCACAGAGATTCCTTCAATCGAATGAGCCTTCGCAAAATGGATCTCTAAAATAAATGCACTTGTTTTATTCATTAGAAAAGAGCCACACATTCAACACTAGTGTGAAAACAAGATCTACTGAAAAATGGAACTTGGATATAATTCTGGAAATGATAACATTAATTATTCAAGAATGCCAAAATGATATCAGATATAGGCCTGTTAAATGTTTGAGGAGCATGGCTATGGTTTCTAACAGTCTGGCAACGTGCTGTCATTTTTTTAAAAAAATATTTGAATGATTCAAAGGTACAGTACACATTTGCCATTATTTATACCATAGTTAATGTTAAATTTAAGTTCATATTTTTTAATTTATATTACCATTCACTTTTGGAACCATTTTAAATGTAGTAATGCTTATTTTAAAGGTACTATTAAATATGTGAATGTTTACACTTAAAATCATTTCTAAAAAAATTTATTGCTTTTATTTGTGTGTGCTTCTATGTGTATGTACGTGTGTATTTGTGTGTGAGTGCACCAAGTGTATGTGGATGCAAACATACAGCCTGCCAATAGGGGTCAGCATACAACTTGCTGGAATGCATTCTTTCCTTCCAACATGTGGGATCAGGAGATGACTCAGGGTCTTCAGGCTTGGTGGGAAATACCTTTACCTGCTGTGCTGGATAGCTTTACTTGTCAACTTGACACACCTGGATAGAGGGAATCAGTTGAGGAATCTCCTCCATTGGATTGGCCTATGGGTATGTCTGTGGGACATTTTCTTGGTTGTTGAGTGATGTGGGAGGGCCTAGTCTCTTTTGGGCAGTGCCACCCCTAAGCAGGTGGTCCTGCATTGTATAGGAAAGCAGGCTGGGCATGGGCCAGAGGAACAAGCCAGTAAACAGTGCTCCTCCATGGTCTGTGCTCCAGTTCCTGCCCTGAGTTCCTGCATTGGCTTCCCTCAGAGATGAACTGTGAGACCTGGGAGATGTAAGACAAATAAACCCTTTCCTCCCCAAGCTGGTTTTAGTCAGAATTTTTTTTATCATAGTAATTGAAGGCAAACTAAGACACCTACTGGGCCATTTTTCCAGCCCTGACAAAATTATTTTTAAACAGTTGAATTGACTGAGCTTCTCGATGTAATTCCCACACCATTTTTGTGGGGTCTCTCCCTCCCCTCGTGGGTTGTTGGCCACCCATCCACGAGAGCAAAGGGAGCAGAAGCGACAAACAAACGGGGTTGGGACGGCCAGTGAGCACTGATGGAAGAAAGCCCTTCCAGGGAGGCAGATTCAGTGAAACAGCTCTGTTTATTCAGTGGGGGGTCAGGGAAAATACAGTGTGGAGGCAGCAGCCAAAGCTTCAGCTGATAGGTGTTCATAGTATGCTTTATTTACATGTGGTAGCGGGATCCTATCATCTGGCTATAGGGCAATGCCTAATTATCATATAGAAAAAACCTGGGGGCAGTTTTTATTGCGGGTAACTATGCCAAAGGTCATGTTCTGAATAAGGTTAGGCATCGGTGTTTGGAGGGACTTTCCAGGTAAGTCAGGCAGGAAGCCCCTGCTGAGAAAGGAACCTACCTTAACAACAGGGTTCCCCAATAACTTTCACTGAAAAAGCCCTGTCTGAGCAGGTTCACATGTTTTCTTTCACAGCAGTGTGACCTGCAAGTGGGAGCCTCTTTTTAACATATCTGGTCTTCCCCACTTGTTTCCATGTTGATTCTCTTTTTGATTGTTTCATTTTCTCTTCTTGTCTTTATTATCCTAACTGGTTGTGATTGTAGCAGATTCCCATACAGAAGAGACACATTCGGCTGCCTAATGGACATTTCAGAAATCTGCTGGGCCTCCCTCTACTAAAGTCTCACTTTCAAGAAATTAGCTTTCCAGTTTTAGAAGTCACTAAATAGGAATATTATTTTGGACGTAGATGTCTGAAGTTATTTAGTTAGTGAGTACTTGACCATCTGCTGAGAGTAACACATGAAGAGGAAATCACAGGGGGGTCCTGATACAGCTGTGCTAGTCAGCTTTCCATGGCTGTGACAAAATGCCTGAGAACGTTATCATAAAAGGAGAAAAGGTTGCTTTTAGGTCACAGTTTCCGAGGTTTCAGTTTGTGGCCACCTGGTCCTGTGGCTGCACGCAGTACGGTATGGTGGGGATATGTGGTAGAGGAGGCCTGCTTATATCATGGCAATGGTACTCAGAAATGAGGAGGAGTAGAATGGAAGGGGGATGCTTGGGTCCTCAAACCCCTCAGAGTTACATATCCAGTGTCCAAACATCCTTCAATTTGGTTCTCCTGTGTAAGTCTAATAATCTTGCAATAATGACACTGGCTAACAAGGACCAAGCCTTCAACATTTAAGTGCTTCTAAAGCATTCCAGATCCAAACTATGAAAGAAAAAAGAAATTATTAGAGAAGGTGGATAAAAGTTAAAGCGATAGTTTGTTGTGCTAGTCATCGTTGTAGTTATTAGGTCTTTGGGGTTGGACCATTGATTGATTTTTTCCTCCCGTAGCAGCTTGCATAGTATCCTATAGAACTATGAAAGCTAGTCTTCAGGGAGGAGGCTTCCAGGTCAGTTCCAGCTCTATTGCTCCAAGTCCTGTGCCTGAAGTGTGTCCTAAATAGGTTGACCAGGCTCCAGTGGATGAACTCACACTGAGGGACAGCTGGGGACACAAACTTGACTTGATAGGCCTTAACATGTATGACAGAATGCTTGAAATCCTGTGGGGAGGGCTATGGGAGTGCAGATAGGGAGGGGGTTCTAAATATGATTAAGATGTAACGTATGGGCAGGTGTTGTGGCTCACACCTTTGATACCAGCACTCGGGAGGCAGAAGCAGTCAAAGCACTGTGAGTTCAGGGCCAGCCTTGTCTACATAGTGAGTTCCAGGCCAGCTGGAGCTACAGGGAGACCTGTCTCAAAAAGACCGCCCTCCCCCAAAGAGATGTAATATGTGAAATGCACAAAAATTCAATAAAAATATGTATTTTTTTTTTAAGTTAAAAGGAGCAGTGCCTAAGGCTGGCTCTGTGAAGAGATAGATTGATTTTTTTATTTTAAATTTTCCGTTAAGCTTTATCATTTATGTCATTTAGTTGTTAAAGGAGGCAGGTAACTTGGGGGCTGGAGAGATGGCTCAGCAGTTAAGAACATTGGTTGTTCTTGCAGAAGACCCAGGTTTGAATCCCAGCACCCACATAGCAGCTAACAACTCTCCGTTAACTCCAGTCCTAGGGGATCTGACAGCCTCTTCTGACTTCTGCGTGCATTGCACAACTGGGGTGCACTTACCTACATGCCGGCAATACACACATACACATAAAATAAAAATAATAATAAATTTTTTTTAATTTTTTAAAAAGGAGAAAGGTAACTTATAACTTAAAACTGGGCAATATGCATTTTGTCTGCTATATTAAAAGGCTTAGTAGGGACATTTGACTGTATTGGAGTGTTTTGTAATTTGCTTACATAGAATATTTTGGGTGATTTCTGGTACTAGGTTAATAAAATTCTTAATAGATCCTTTCCTCCCCTAAGTTGCTGGGGTTTGTGGAGATATTTTGTCACAGCAACAGAAATGAAGCTGGAACATTCTTTTTTTTAAAGACTTATTTGTGTGTGTGTGTGTGTGTGTGTGTGTGTGTGTGTGTGTGTGCCATGCCCACAAAGGCCAAAGAGGATGCCAGATGCCCTAGAGCTGGAGCTATAGCCAGTTGTGAGCAGCCTGGCATGGGTGCTGAAGCCAAATTCAGGTCCTCTGGAAGGGTAGCAAGCTCTTAACCACTGAGCCATCTTTCCAAACCCTAGAACATTTAGTTTCTTTTATTATTGTTTTTCATTTGACCCTTGCCTTTAGTTTAAAGAAAAGAGAGTTCCAATCCACTGACACTAACTTTACAGTGCCCTGGAGCAGACCACCCACCTCTCACTCGGTGTTTCTGAAATTCTTCTACTTTCTTGGGCTGAATGGGAAGGAAACTTGTCTTCTGAGGATGTTTCCTGATGACACTGGAGTTAACTGATTTATTCTTCAACATATAGCTACCATATTCGTAATGGGAAATAGCAAGTACCACCACTACTGTTGATAAGTCAGTAAAGACAGTTCCATTACCACTGGTGTAATATACACGTTTGTTCACATTTTCTTCTCTCACTGGTATTCCATCTGTCAAGCTGACTTTGGCCATCATATTTAAAATGTAATCAGAATCCCCAACATGTTCTCTGCTATGACTTCTTGTCTGGGCCTCCTATCATCTCTCTGAAGCTCTTTACTGTGCTGTGTTCAGTATTATTTCTGGTTCCTGTAGTAACGTAACAGTCAGGGTAGGGAGAAGATGCCACAGCAAAAAATAATCCCAGAAGTTTCAGCAACTCTGTGTCTGACAGTCAGATAACTTTCCTTGCATTCTGGAGTCCTTGACCTAGGCTGCTTCCATACTGCAATTCATTGTCTTAGAATTCTTTGCCTTACGACACAAAAATAATAGCAAGGAAAAAATTGTGCAGAACTAGTCACATGTCATAACACAGCTACAGGGAAGACTGGAGCAGAGAGACGAGCACACAGACACTGGTGAGTAACTGTCCTCCACCAGGGCAGCCTCCCTGATGTTATCTCTACCCTATGCCCACATCAAGGGATAGGCATGCTGTTAGGCCCACAGGAGGCTGCCTGGGAGCTGCCCAAGACAACACAGAAGAGGGTTCCAGGAGTTTGTGCTAAAGCTCTTTCTAATTGCTGAACACAAGCCACTTTTGGGGGGGGTCTTTTTGAGATAGGGTCTCCCTGTAACCTCAGCTGACCTGGAACTCACTATGTAGACCAGGCTGGTCTCAATCTCACAGAAATCCACCTGCCTCTGCCTCTGCCTCGCTGGTGCTGGAATTAAAGCCATGTACCACCATGCCCAACAAACCTTTTATTACCTCCTCATTTCTTCACCAGCCAGGTTACACCCTCCCTTTGTCCTGCAGGGATTTCCCTGCTGGTGTGCTTTGGATGGACACATTTCAATGTGTCCCATAGGCTCTCATGTTTGAACACCTGGTCCCCCATTCACAGTACTGTTAGTAGAAGTTGTAGAGCTGTGAGGAGGTGGAACTTCAATGAGGAAGTGAACTACTGGGAGCAGGCCTTTGTCTGTTATAGCCCCTTCTTGTTCAGGCTTTGCTTCCTCAGTATGGATGCAACGGGACCATCCAGCCTGCTGTACCTGCAGCCGTGCTCACTCTGCCTGCTGCCACATCTCCCTTGCCCTGATAGACTCTGTCCCTCTAGAACTGTAAGCCAAAATAAACCCTTTCTCCCTTAAGATGCTTTTATCAAAGTATCTTATCACAGCCATGAGAAAATAACAAAAACGCCTGTTCCTCACTACCTCAGACCCATGGGCTGCTTTAACTTCTCCACCAACAAGTGTTGAGCAGAACCTGGAGGAGGAAGCCAAGTCCTTTCCTACTGAACATCTGATGTCTCTGAGACAGTGAGGTCTGAGATAGTGATCTTTTCCTAGGGAGTACTGAACTCTCCCTGCCCCCATCTTGAACAAAGGGTACATAGAGACACACAGAAGAGCTCAGAATGTTACTTGTCTGTTTCATCCCTGTCATGTGAAGAGGAAAACCATTCTACCAGATGTGCAGTCAGAAAGGTGCCCACACCAAACATCCTCTAACATTTCTGAACTCAGTGTACTCCCTCCACTAAGAGTTGCCCATGAGAATGGGCAAGGGCATCGGGCACGAAGACAGATGGGTGACCAAATGTTCTGATTTGCCTCCTGCCTAGAAGTTGACTTATATAAATACAATTAGACATCAGGAAGCAAACAAGCAAGACTTTGTGGTAAATTTTTTTTTTTTTGCTATCAGGACAAAGTGCATATAATTTGCATATTGAATATGACTAAAACATCATAAGTATAACTTTTCAGTCCAAAATGATATAGTTAAAAAGAAAACCTTATTTCTCTGGCCACTTAACTGAATTACATACATAACTGGAAAAGAAGAAAAGGTAAAATTGCCTATCTCCCCATCTGCCTGGCATCCCCACTTCAGCAGATGCTTTTGGTTGCCAGATTCAAAGTCATCTTCTGCCTATCTGCGTCTCACCTGTCTCGGACTACAGAGGATGAAAATGTCCATACTTTCTTTGTCAATCTATCTCACTGTCGTGGTTGTTACATGATACAGGTCTGGCCAAAGGTTTGTAAGAGAAATCTCACTGGGAAAGCAATAATGGGCCACTTTTGAGTAAAAATGCCTTTGATACACCAGTTTTCCCTGACTTTTCATTTGTTCCCTGTCTTCAAAGGTAGTCACAATCTCTGGCTCTGTGGCTTCTACCTTAAAACCATGAAGCAACACAGCTTAGCCTGAAAAAAAAAAAAATGTTTAGACACAGAAAGCAGAATGACAGAGCGTGTCCCAAGGTGTTGGTAGCACTTCTGAGCTGCTGTACCAAAGCTGGAAATAGCTACCTTCAAATTCATGGTAAGTGAAACAATTAAATGTCGTAGAGATTGAGCGACTCATTATTGATGTTGTTACTTACAGCCAAAAGTATTCCTAACAACATATGCCTCAAAGTAGTAAGTTTTCATTTTCAAAATCAATACTGAGCCTCTGTTACTTGATTTTAAAGAAAAGAGCTCAACGGGTAGGAATTGAGCTTAAATCCTATAAAGGAAGACGTGGCTAGCATTTTTACATTGCCAAGTACAAGCTGGGCACCACATTCGACCCGTTGTCTACATTCTCCAGTCTGCCATTTTCTTTGGCTGTTCACATAGCGGCACTAAAGAACCTCAGAATCTGAGAGTCAGAAAAACCTCAGTGAAGGGAAATTTGCCCTTGGAAATCTATATCTATTTTAATACTGTCTCTAGTAAAATATATAACAAAAGTAGAAACCCCAAGAGTCTATGCCATATAGTGACCAAGAATAAAGCAGGGTATTTAGGTATCTTCTTATTAGCCCTGAATGAGCAGGTAAGACCCAGAGGTGAGAAGGAGTACCCAGAGCTCCTCTCCCTTTCTTTGCTTTTTCCATAGGTTTTATCTTATTTTTGTCTTATTTTGTGGTGATAAAGACAAAACCCAGAGCCTTGTGAGTGCTAAAAAGTTTTTCTTTCCTTCTTTCCTTCCTTCCTTCCTTCCTTCATTTCCTTTTTGTATGTATGCCCATTTGTATACAGGTGTCCACACGCTGTGAGGGCAGGTGTGAAAGCCAAAGGCCAGCATCAGGTATCTCCTGTTACCACCTTACTTTTTGAATTTTTTATTGAATTTATGTCTGCACCCTCCCATAGCCCCTAGATTGAACTGCATGCTTTCCATTCTGTCATTGATGTCAAGGTCTATCGAGTCAAGTTAGTGTCCCCAAATGTCCCTCAGTGCAAGTTCATCCGCTGAGGTCTAGTCAGCCTATCTAGAGTCCCTCCCTTTAAGATCGGCTCTTCCTCACCCAGCAGTAATCAGCTGCCAAGAGTTCTTCGGCCAAGGTTGGGGCCTGCTGCCCATTTCCACCGTTCTATGCTGGGTTTTGTCTGCTTGGGTTTGCATGGGCCTTGTACCACCTTACTTTTTCAGGCAGTGTCTCTTCCTGAACCTGGAGCTCACCAACTGGCTGGACTGACTGACCAGCAAGCCCCCAGGACCTTCCTACCTCTGCCTCTCAGCACTGGGATTATAGATGTGCACCACCACACCACAGCATAAGAGCTCTTCTTTCAGCCAGGCATGATGGCTCACACCTTTGATCCCAGCACTTGGGAGGCAGAGGCAGGAGGATCTCTGTGAGTTCGAGGCCAGCCTGGTCTATATAGCGAGTTCCAGGACAGCTGGGGTACCGGGAGACCCTGACTCAGAAAGACCAATAAAATAAAATAAAATAAATTAAAAAAAAAAAAGAAGGAAAGAAAGAAAGAAAGAAAGAAAGACGGAAAGAAAGGAACTCTTCTTTCTAAAGAGAGCAACTAACAATTGAAATATCTTTCAGATTTCTTGTTAAGAAATAAGAATCCAGGGGCTGAAGAGATGGCTCATTGGTTAAGAGCACTGGTTGCTCTTGCAGAGGACCTGGGTTTTACTCCCAGCACCCACCCCGTGAGCTTTCCTGCCATGATGGACCTCAACCATGAGCCCAAATAAATCTTTCCTCCCCAAGTTGCTACTGTCAGACAATCAGGCACAGGGACAAGAAAGACAACTACCCCAGGTCCTTTACATTAAAAGTTAACTAGCTCCTATCCAAGAAGATACAAACTTTGTCTTACAAATCTTTGGTCCCAGGATCAGGTTCAGAACTAGACACAAACTTAATAAATATTTAATGAATAAGTACATGAATTAATAAACACAACACGAGCTTAATAAAGGAAGCATGTGCTTTCAGCACACATCTGTTTCCAGGATGTCAGTCAATGTATTTGAGCCCTGGAAATTTCTGGGTTTCGTATGTCTTTCCTTCAATAAATATACTTTGGCTAAAGTCATATTTGGCATAGTGTGTCAATCCAGATTTGGATGCATAATTTAAATGACTGCAAGGCTTCTCAAAACTCCTCAAGTTTCTGGCACAATGTACACAGGACCAACTATGACTACCTAGTGCCTCAGCACAAACAGCTAACAGTTCTCTACAAGTGCCAAAAGAAAAATCACCTGGAGGGAAAACAGGGCAGGGCAGAAGTCAGAAAAGCTAAAGCTGTTCATGACTGCCTGAACAGCTCTTCCACGGCTGCCCAAACGCCACTAGATCCAGAGTCCACCTAGAAACATGGTTTAAGAATTTTAAATCTTTTTTCAAATCTGTTGATTGCTACATTCTTCCCATCCTTGGGGAAATCCATTTAAACTATATCCTAAGTGTCCTCAGCTATTCTGCTATCTACAATCAAGTACCAGTCAGACACATCCTCCTTATCTTGAAAGAGCTGCTGAAGAGCCCCTGGAACACCTATCCATCATGCACATGCACCATGTGGCAAGTACTAGGGTTCCGCTTGGTGGATTCAAATGAAGCCAACAAAATAGGCACCTGCTTGAAAGAGAGCCCTGAAGTTTAAATAGGTTTTGGATATTTTTTATCAGTGTAAAGACTCCAAAAATGAACTCAAAGAAAGAGAAAACAGCTATATAAAATGGGTCACAGCGTTTGAAACTTCATCTGATAGTTTTTGCTTTGAGATTTTTCAACTACAAAGCATTGTGTAAATATCACCCTTCAGATTGGTAATAGCATCACATCTCTCTAGATCTAAATGGCTCTGTTCCTTTGAGAATAACGTCTTCAATTCCACTTAAGGAGTGCCTAGGAAAGACCAGAATTTGAAGTATATGCAGGTGCAGAAAGAGATTTTGTGTCCTGTCCTTTGAGAGTTATGGACAAGCTCTTTGGAAACAGATTTTAAGGGTGGTACGAAGCTTGTTTCTTTGCAAAAGAGACAAAATGAAGGCGGCGGGAAATGGGAGGAAGAGAGTTCTTTTGCAATGTATTCACAACAGAGACAGAGTCCACCCTTCAGGGAGCACTAAGTCAGCATGGCTGTCCCCAGAGGGATGAGAGTGTACCAGACAGCATTGGGCCCTAACCCAAAGTACCTCAGAAAGTGACTGCATTTGAAGACAGAGGCTCTAAACAGACCATTAAGTTTAAATGAGGCCACTAAAGTCAGGCTTCTAATGACCTGATTCCTAACAGGAAGAGTCAGAGTGCTAAGGTTTGAATGTCAAATGTCCCCCGCAGGTTCAGGTGTTTGAACGCTTGGTCCCCAGCTGGTGGCACTGTGTGGGGAGGTTGTGAAACCTTTGGGACATGTGGCCTGGCTAGCAGAGGTAGAGCACCAGGGGCTGGCTTTGAATGTTGAATTTGATTCTGGTGCCAGCCCAAGTTTTCTTCTACCTGACCAGCCAAGTTTTGAAAACTCTATCCCCATGCTCCCAGCTCCATGGATGGAGTTGCTCTTCCACACCTTCATTCCTTCACCATGCCATCACTGCCATGATGGACTGTGCCCTCTGAAATCGCAACCAAAGTAAATCCTCCTTAAGTTGCTTCTGTCAAGTATTTTGTCACACCAGCAAAGAAAGTTACTGATGCAAAAAGACATCAGGGACAGACACACACAGAGGAAAGGCTGTGTGAGAACACTGCAAGAAGCCAGCCATCTGTGAGCCCAGGACAGAGGCTGCAGGAAAAACCAAACCCACCAACTCCAAGTCCAGACGGACTTCCAACCACAGAACTATGAGAGGACAAATTTCTGCAGTTTAAGCCACCCAGAGAGTGGTATTTTGCTACAGAAGCCCCAGCATATAAATATATTTTAGCCAACCTTTATCAGTCAAAACAAGTACATCACTCTAGCCTGAAAGTCCATCTTCACTCATCCCTTCAAACCACCAACAGCCTACACTGTCCACACATCAAAACACACACAGTGAATGTATTCATCACAGTGCCAGCACTATCAGCACAGGGGTGATCAGCACGCCCCCTTGAAGGACATAGACAAGCAAGTAATTACAGCAGCAGTGTCCTGAAACTTTCTGTTGCTACAATAAATACCATGACCAAAAGCAACTTGGGGAGAAAGGGATTTATTTCATGATACACTTCCAGGAACTAGTCCATCACTGAGGGAAGCCAGGACAGGAACCTGGAGCAGGAACCATGGAGGAACGCTGTTTAGTGGGCTCATTCCCTCTGGTTTACTTAGCTAGCTTTTTTATACAGCCCAGGCCCACCTGCCTCGGGATGGCACCGCCCACAGTGGGCTGGGCCCTCCTACATCAATTAGCCATTAAGAAAATGCCCCACAGACATGCCCACAAGCCAATTTGATCTGAGAAATGCTTCCATTGACATTCCCTTTTCCTAGGCGACTCTAGGTGTGTGTCGTGTTAACAGCTAAAGCTAGCTATGACAAGCAACATCAATATAATGATGAAGCGTGCACTGGATGCTATGTACATGCAAGCACAGGGCTCTCAGTTAGCCTTGGGTGGTTGGAGAAGGCTCCCTGGGCTGAGCAAGAGAGGTGATAATCTGAGAATAAGAGAATAGAGGCTGGAAAGCATAAGAAACAGAAAATTAGAATGTTATATGAGTAGGGGAAAGAATGACCAGAGGAGGGGTTGAGAGGATAGAAAGGGACTGTGGCTAGGACCTCAAGGGGTTCAGACGTTCAGTGAAGAGCTCTGGAAGCCTTCAGTCTGAAGCACAGGAAAGAAGTGATGTCTCTTTACTAGACTCCCTGCTGCAGAGCAGATTCAATGGCAAATGTATTACAGATGGAGGAGACAGCGGTGTGGCTCTTGCGGTAAGTCAGCTGAGAAAGGACAGTGGCCTCTTAGAAGGACATGGCCGCGATGCTGTATTTCCATAGCCCTGGCAGTGTGAGCCATAACCAGGAGGTAGAAATTAACAGGATTTTGTGACAGGCTGGTGGTGCTGCAGAGAGAAGACTCACTGGGAAAATGCATTTGAGTGCCTGGAGGCACCATCCTCAGAAGGCGGGGACTCACAAAGCCACCACAGTCTGAGCCATCACCTCCAAATCTTGTCCATCATCACTCTGAGCTGGTTGTGAATCTGTCCCCAGTGGAGACACCTTGAGGACAGGGTACTGTATCATCACGCTTCTGTTCTCTGGGCACAGCATTTCTACTTCTTGATACAAGCCTCTAAAAGAAACTTGGACTCTGGGGTCCAACAAAATCAGGCTCAAATTCTAATTCCACAAGACGCTAACCAAGTGTCTGGGGAAAATGATTTCACTGTTCTGACCCTCAGTTTCCTCATCTACAAAGTGGAGAGAATAGCATCCACCATACTAGGTTGCTATGGAGACTAAGCAGCATCATGAGCCAGGCATGGCGGCACCTGCCTATAATCCCCATTTGGGAAGGAGAGACAGGAGAATGCCGCCTTTAAGACCAACATCAGCAACATACCAAATTTAAGGTTAACCTGGACTATAAGAGACTGACTCAAAGGAGCACGACAAAAAGCATGAATGAAGCCAGGCATGGTGGCACACACCTTTAAGCCCAGCACTTGGGAGGCAAAGGAAGGTGGATCTCTGTGAGTTCAAGGCCAGCCTGGTCTATAATAGTGAGTTCCAGGCCATCTGGGGCTACAGGGAGACCCTGTCTAAAAAAGACAAAAAAAAAAGCATGAATGTGTTAAACCTACCATACTTCATTTCTTCACCTTACTGTTATATCTCAAGAACTCTCTGAGGTTTGAGTATTCCAAAAGTGGGCAAGAGATCACAAATGATAAGCCTACAAAGGGAAACATTTCAGAGATTCACATCATGACGATAGCAACAGAGATTTTTCAAAACAACACGGAGGAATGGAAGAGATGAAGCTGGTTTGGATTGGTTAGATCATCATGAAGAGCATCTCTGACCAACGTCCATTGCAGCGGTCACTGAATGATGAACAGGAAGAAAACTGACCGGCTGGTAGCATAAGAGCCAAGAGGAGGAAAGACCCGGAGTTTCATTCTCACTAATCGCTATGCCTCTTGCTTTCTTTCCCTAGTTGAAATGAAAAAAAAAAAAAATTCAAATCATGGTAAGTTCAATCTCAAGATTACTGTTACTACCTTTTATCTTCGGTGATTTGCATCTTGTGATTATGGTTCTCAGAACTGATCAGACCCATTTTCATTTAATGGGGAGCAAGCCTAGACTTGTACCTTTCTGCTAAGAGCACCACTGATTCTGAAGTGTGACAACTGCTGTGTTAGCAGATAGGATTAGAAGTCTAATTTTAAAACATACTGTATTCCTCATAAATTGGCCTTCCTGGGTCTTGAAGTTTGATTGTCTCCCTCACAGTTCAACCGGCTGTGTTCAGAGTTAGGTAAGGACTGGCTCAGTTATGAAGTAAATTAGCTTAGCTCTAAGCTGGGGGAAGAAATGTGGGTATGTTTTGGGCACCTTTAATTGGAGATAAATGCTACCATGTTGGAGAAAGTCCAAAGGTCAATTAAGAGGATTAAAAACCTAGCAAAATTGTAAATCTAGTTAAGTATTGTTTCCAAAAGCTGAACTCACACAAACTCCATGAGGCTGGGGAAGAAAAGGAGAAATCCAAAGGGTTTGTGAAGGCCAGGAAGAAATTTCAAGAGAAGAAAAGCCTCTTTACAACATGTAAGCTTCTTGGTTTAAGTAGGTGAAGAATACAAGAAAAATACTTCTTTTTTTTTCTTTCTTTTTTTTTTGGTCTTTTTGAGACAGGATCTCCCTGTAGCCCAAGCTGTCCTGGAACTCACTATGTAGACCAGACTGGCCTTGAACTCACAGAGATCCGCCTGATTCATCTTATTTTATGTGTATGTGTATGTGTATGTGCCCAAGTGTATTTATGTGTACCATCTGTATTCAGGTGCCCAGAGAGTCAGAAGAAGATCCCCTAGAGCTGGAGTTACAGGTAGTTATGAACTGCCCAATGTGGGTGCTGGGAACTGACCTAAGTCCTCTGCAAGAGCAGCAACTACTGAGCTAATTCTTTAGCCTGGGGGAAATACGTCTATTCATTCTTCAAATGGTATAATTTTGCTGTGTTAAGGAGACTATGCATATGCTGTTGAGTTGAACATGATGGTTTTGAAGATACATTTATAGCAAATATTTAATTTATATCCAAAGAAAAGAGGAATGACTGAGATGAGGAATTGGGGCTTCTTTGTAGGGAGGCTCAAGTGGAAGGGACAGGACAGAGGGAGAGAGGAAGAGGCGACCCTAGGTTAGGGAACACCATGCCACTTTCTGGCATCTCAGACAGACACCCCACAAATGAGGGGGGCTACTGTACAGTGTTCCCTATCCACCACAGCTCATCTTAGCACCCCCTTCTGAGACCGTTTCCCATTTTCTTACAGTATACCTTTTAGAAAGTCCTTCAGTAAGGTCTGTTGGTGAAAAATCAGCTTATATTTATTTAAACTGTCTGCAATTTCATTATTTTTGAAACATTTATTTTTATTTTATGTGTATGAGTATGTATTGCCTGCATGTATATAAGTGCACCCATGTTGTGCAAATGCCCACAGAGATCAGAAGAGATCTGGATCTCACGGCAGATCACCTCGAACTGGAGTTACAGATGATTGTTAGCCACCATGTGGGTGCTGGGATCCAAACCCAGGTCCTCTGCAAGAACAGCCAGTTCTCCTAACTGCTGAGTCATTTCTCTAGCCACATGATTTGATTTTTTTAAACAATTTATTGAGAATTTCATACATGCATATCAGGTGTTTTGATCAAATCCATGCCCACTCCCTCCCCTCCAACTCCTCCCATATCTCCCCATCGCTTTTTTCTGACAACTTCAGGTACTCTTTCTTCTTTCTTCTTTTATTTATTTTTTTATGGGGCTTTTGGGTATTCTAACATTCCCCCCTCTCACCCTGCGTCCCTGTTCAGCATGGAAGAAGCCAGAGAGGTCTGCATCCTGATTCCCTATTGGCAATTTGGGTAACCTCTTCAGAGGATGCTGTGATAAGAACAGAAGGTAGGAATTGGCTAGGCAGTTAGGGTAAAAAAAGACCCCAAAGAAAAGTAGTCAGTTTCTTGGCTAAAAGTCAAAGTGTCCTTGGGCCTCTTAGCAACATACTATGTTCCAAAGGCCAATTGTTGTTCTTTTGCTTTTTGTTTATTTGTTTGTTTGAGACAGGGTCTTACTACATCTTCCTAGCTGGCCTGGAACTTGTTATGTAGACCAGGGTGTCCCGGAATTCAAAGAGGTCCGTCTACCTGCTTCTGTCTCCTGAGTACTGGGACTAAAGGCATGTGGCACCACGCCTGACTCTTTTGATGTTTGGTACAGGATCTCACCCTGAAGCCCAGGCTGGCCTGGAACTCACAGCAATTCTCCTGCCTCAGCTTCCTGCGCACAGGGGTTGGAGCAGGAGCTACCACATCCAGCTACTACTGACAGTCCAGTTCTAGTCTTTCCTGGGAAATGCCTTTTCAAGGTTTTGGCTCTGTCGTTGATGCTTTGCCACTTCATTACCACGTCTATTGCAGATTTCTTTTTATTTAGGATTGCCAGAAATTCCAAGCTTCCAATGAACTTTCTTCATACTCTATAGCGTTTCTTCAGCTTCTTGTCTCGTTACTTCTCTGCTCTTATTTCCTTCCTCAGATTTAAGCTGTCCCGTTTAAAACTAAAACTTTCTCACGAACTATTCCTTGGCAGTATCCTTCAAGTTTCCGTGGGTGGTATTATCATTCCACTTCTAATATTTTTACATTTGTATTATGCTTTCTCCTTTAAATCTACCAGCTATTTAGAAATGTGTTCTTTAATATATAAATAGGAAAGTTTTACCTTTGTCATGTTGACATCTATTTCAGTTGCAATATAGATAGAGCACATGATCTTTGAAATTTGTTGAGATGGATTTTAGACCATATATAGTCAGTTTTTGTAACTGTTTCGTGTGTACTTCAAAAAGAATAAGTATGTATTCTCTATTTTCAGATACAGGGAAGAGGAAGGTGGCAGAGGCCAGAGGAGAGTGTCAGATCCTCTAGAGCTGGAGTCACGGTCGGTTAGTTGTGAGCTACCTGATATTAGTTCTGGAAACTGAAATTCGGTCAGATGCAATGTTTTATAATACATTGAATTAACATGTGTGCTTGCTGGATAGCTTTAGTATCAATTTGACACACCTGGGTGGAGGGAGCCTCAATTGGGGGCTTGCCTCCATTGGACTGGCCTGTGGCCATGTCTGTGGGGCATCTTCTTCATTATTGAATGATGTTGGAGGGCCCAGCCCACTATGGGTGATGCCACCCTTGGGCAGGTTGTCCTGTGTTGCATAAGAATGCAGGCTGAGCAGGGACCAGGGAAGCAAGTCAGTAAGCAGTGTTCCTCCATGGCCTATGCTCCGGCTCCTGCCTCCAGGTTCTGCCCTGAGTTCCTGCCTTGGGCTCCCTGATGAACTGTGACCCGGGGTTTGTAAGCCAAATAAACCCTTTCCTCCCCAAGTTGATATTATTCAGAGTGTTTGTCACAGCAATGGAGAAACAAACTAGAACATTGTGTTACTAGCGTGTGTAATATTATTGAAATCCTCCAAGTCTCGATTGATTTACAGCGCTTTGATTGCCAATAATCCAGAAAAAGGCATTCACAACATCTCCCTATGAGTGTAGCTTTGTTGGTTGTGTGGGGAGGTGGGTGGGGGTGGGGTGTGTGTCTGTGTGTGTGTGTGTGTGTGTGTGTGTGTGTATGTGTGTGTGTGTGTGTGTGTGTGTGTGT
>NW_008336933.1:70373-80039 GCF_000622305.1 Nannospalax galili
ACTGTCCTCCTTAGTCCGGGAGTCCAGAGTCTACGTACTCGGGCACAGCCATGATAACACTGCTTTGTGTGACAAGGGATCACATTACAGTTGTCTGATGAAGATCCCTCAACCAACTCTTTTTCAAGGATTCTCAGCTCAACGTGGGCCGACTTTCTCTCCTGGTCAACTGATGAGGACTGTCCTATGCAATTGCTGCCCACGCCCCTAGGCAGCCGGGAGCAGCAGAAAACTGAAACGCTAACAAAATCTCTTCTGGTACTTTCAAGTACGTGCACTGTACTTTCATCCAAACAAGAAAATATGCCCTAAGGGAGCCTCGTTGGCCGGGGAAGTCCCTCCCTAAGCAGTGCCTGGCCCCACTGGCCCTCTGCCCGCCTGCACCTGTCCTCGCCTGCCCTTGGTTTCTTGCCTTTAACTAGCCGTTGCTGGCGACCTCTAGCGGCCGCTGAGGGTTCTGCCACGTGGCCCGAGGATGGGCTTTGCCTGCCCAGGGACACTTGCCCTGAGTCCTCTGCAGACAACTAGAGCATTCTTCTGCCTGGTGTGGCAGGGCTGATGTCCCCAGTGTCTGGAGGAGAAGCTAACTCGTGGAAACAGAAACAGTCTGTCCTGCCATCCGCCCACCCTCTTTCAGAAATCCCCTGCCAGCCCTCCCATCATGCTGTGTGGTGCCCAGGCAGTCCACCAAGGCCAGGCTCTCCCTGGTCTGGGGAATTTTTTTTTCAGGCTCATAATTTCTGGGTGAGTATGACCATTAACTCCTTGCATAGGATGAGAGGGACTGGTGAGCACTCCCCTGTGCGGTAGGAAATAAATATCAGGAGCTCAGGATACAGCTCGGTTGGTAAGGTGCTTGGCTTTCATTCAGGAAGTCTTGGATTTGATCCCAGCACAGCACAAATCAGTCATTATGGTCTGTAATCTCAGAACTCAGGAGGGTAGGTGGAGGCAGGAGGATCAGAAGCCCAAGGTCATCAGACTGAGGAAATAGCTCAACTAGTAAACTACTTGCTATGGAGGCATGAGGACCCAAGTTTGATTCCCAGGACCCACATAAGAAGCTGGTGGAGGCATGCACTTGTAATCCCTGTGCTGGGGAAGCAGAGCCATGTGGATCCCTGGGGCTCTCTGGCTAGTTGGCCTGGCCATTCCTCCTGAGCACCTCTGTACCACTCTACTCTTTACAGAAATTCTGAAACAAAATTACTGTATGCAGCTTTCCTTCTATTTCACACAGTGTCCTAGTAGAAGAGGTTCTGTTTCCCCCGTAATCCTCACTGGGTCTATTAAAGAACAGTAAAGGGCTGTAATGAGCCATTTGCTGTGATCCCAATTAACTTCTATGTGACGGTACATTTTCTAAATCAATATATCTTGTGCCCTGTTTCCATAACCACTACCAAGAGCTACTGGCTTCCTTTACCCAGAGACTGTGGCAGTGGATCACAAGTCATTAAAGTTGTGCAGTCTTTGTACCAATTAATATACAAAAAGTACTCCACAGCGGGCTAGATAGCTAGCCAAGTCAACCAACTTTGGGTTCAAGTGAGACCCCACTTCAAGATGTAAGGTGGAGAGAGATCGAGGAAAGCACTTGATGACAAAATTTCTGGACTCCACACACACACACATACACATATGTTCACCCACATGCAAATGTACATACATGCACACACACCACACATACATACACATGGAAAAATAAGTAAGTTTAATTTATAAAAGAGAAAAAGTGTTCCAAGCCCATCCATTAGGATGACCATTGTTTAAACATGGTGATAAGTATTGAGAAAGCATGGGGACATGAGGGACATGGGGACTGTAAGTGGGAATGTAACATGGAGTATGGCTGTCCTCAACCCATTAAAAGTGAAAGTATTGGGACTGGAGAGATGGCTCAGCAGTTAAGAGCACTGGCTGTTCTTGCAGAAGACCTGCGTTCGAATTCCAGCACCCACATGGTGGCTAACAGCCATCAGTAACTCCAGTTCTAGAGGATCTGACACCCTCTTCTGTCCTCCACAGGCATTGCACCACATGGGTGCACTTATACACATGCAGGCATAACACTCATACACATAAAATAATAAAAATTTAAAAAGAAATTATTATGTGACCTAGCCATTCCACTTCCAATTTTATAAACCCCTCAAAAAATTGAAATTTGTTCACCCTTATTCATGACAGTCTATTCACAATAGCCAAAAGATGAAAGTAAATGGTACTCATCAAAGGACAATTAGATAAATGATATACCAACAGCTTGCCAAGACAGAACATTGTAGGTATTCCTGTCACACACACACACACACACACACACACACACACACACACACACACACGTGCACGATAAATTATGGGTAATTCCAACTTTCTTGACTGTAGTGATCACTTTACCAGGTACAATTGGTTCTCCATGTCAGTGGGTTCTACATCCTCCGGCTTCCTATCTGTAGGTTCAACTGTAAATTAAAAACATTTTTTAGGGCCAGTGAGACAGCTTAGCAATTAAAAACACTTGCTACCAAATCTGACAACTCAGGCTTAATCCCCAAAACCCACATGGTGGAAGGAGAAAACCAACTCCTGCAGGTTGTCCTCTGACCTCCACATGTACACCATGCAAGTCTGCATGTCTGCCCCCATGCATATGCTCACACACAAAAATAAATGTTAAAAAAAAAGAAAGAAAGAAAACTTATGAGTGTTTTGTCTACATGTGTGTAAGTTCAGTGTTCCTCAGGCATTTTCGGAGGCTAGAAGAGGGCATCAGATCCCAAGTTACAATGGTTGTTAGCCACCATGTGGGTGCTGGGAACCAAACCTGGGTCCTCTGCAAGAGCAGTCAGTGCTCTGAACTGCTGAGCCATTTCTCCATCTCCAGAAAAATTTAATGCAGGTCATGTGTATGTCGTGCAGCTGTAATCTCAGCACTCAGGAGGATAAGGCATGAGGATCTAGACTGAAGACCAGCCTGAGCGACACAGTGAGACCCTCCTCAAACAACAAAACAACACAACAAAAATACTGTGCATTTGAAAACAATGCACTAACACAAGTACTTATACTGTGTGAGGCATTGTAAGTAACATGGTGTGTTTATATGTGATTATGAGTATGATAAATCTTATAGATTTATGAGATAAAAGCTCCAAGAGAATGTGCATGGCTCTAGGTAAATGCAATGCCACTTTGCATACAGGACTTGAAGATCATAGATTATGGTATCTTTGGGAAGTTTCTAGAACCAGTTCCCCAAGGCCACAGAATGATATAAACATAGATTCATAGCTATATCAAGATAAGTATATCAAAATGTCATATTGTGTACCTTAAATATAAAATTTAAAAATGCACAAATATTACCCAAACCCTTTAACATTTCAATTCTTTTAGCACCAACTAGATGGAACTTGTTTACACTGTTATCACAACAGGTCATTTCCAGTGCAGAATGAGGGATGACGTCCTGAGCAGCCCTTTGTCGACCGTGAAGACACTGCATCAAAGTGAAGAAACACTGTTTTTATAGTTTGCTAATATTTGAACAAACATTGTTGTTGCCCCCACCCTAGAAAGAGTGTGTGTGTGTGTGTGTGCGTGTGTGTGTGTGTGTGTAGATACACCTCAGTTCTAAGACAAGTTCTTTTCTTTTTTTCATTATTTACAGAATACATGAAAGAATAAGATATAATAAACCCTTTCTTTTCCAAGTTAGTTTTTGTTCAGTGTTGTATCACAGAAACCAAACTAGGGCAGTTACCCCTGTATAAATGGGGAAAAATGTTTCTAGACCAGTATGGCTATTAATTTCTGTACAGTGCCAACTCAACACAATAACCTGGAAGATTTTATTCTAAAGCTGACAGGACAGCTAACGTTTCCAAAAATTCATTCATAGATAAATAGATGGATAGATAGCTACAAACATGGATTTGTATTTATATAAAAAGACCAATAGTAGTGTGTTAACATCCATGACAGCAACAGCTTTTCCAGGTTCTGCAGCCATTTGAACAACTGTAGAGACATTCAGCACATTCCATTTAAAAAATGAGAAGAAAGAGGCTGGAGAGATGGCACAAGTGTTCATAGCCCTGGCTGCTCTTACAAAGGACCTGGGTTGGGCCCCTAGCACCCACATGGCAGCTAACAACCCTCAGTAACTCCAATTCCAGGGGATCTAACTTCCTCTTCTGGCCACTGCATATGTTGCATGCACAGGTACACGTGTATAAATGTAGGCAAAACACTCATATACATAATATATATATATATATATATATAGAGAGAGAGACTGGTGTGGTACCTGACACTATTTTTTATAGATTCTCATTATCTAGAAAGAAAACATTCTGTGTAACATTAAAAACAACTGATATGAGACTAACCAACTGTGACTAGTAATAATCAGATATATAGAGATTAGAAATGCATGTGCAAACATCTAAGTGTTAGCTGCATTAAAAATGAGTTTTTCGGTATGAAACAGTATATTTTAATAATGAAATGGAGATCTTTTTTAAAGGTTAAAATTTTATGTCTTATAGGGTTTATACTGAGTAGAATATTGTATAACTGTATTAATTCAACTGTAAACCTAAAAATTTACAGCCAATTTTGTAAGAGATGCATCTTAGCTCAGGAAAATGTTATTGAATATGTCAATGCTGTTGTAATGAAATGCTTCTTCTAATTATGTGGTTATTAAATAAATAATTAAAAAAAAACAACTGATAAAGCACAGTCCCTACTAAGTATCATAAAGCAGGTGTACAATATTTTACATTCACATAGGCATGACACAGCACTGTCCTGCATCTGTAATACTAGAGGATGCAATTTACAAGGTATCATTTAAGACTTGATTCTACTTTTCCAGCAGAAGGCCCAAAGAATAGTATGACATAGCTCTTAGCAGACGTGCACTCTCTTAGGTGGAATTTCCTTTCATGCATGGCACAATTCTAACTATCCACTTTCTTCGTGAACATCAGCTTTAAAAAAACATTATTTCTTTAAAAGACAGAAAAATTTTTCCTTAAAACAAACCTCCACACAAGGATGGCCCAGTAGAGACAAGTAATAGTCTTATCAGCACTTTATCAAATCTCCATGGCAGGTTCTTTAAGCAATGTACAGAGCAGAAGGCAAAGAGATTTGTATTGAAATGGTATTTAGACATCATCATCATCTCATTCCATTCATAGATGAGGACGATCAGGCTCAGAGAGTGAGGCAGTGTGACTCAAGGCATCCCAGAATAATAATAGAGCCTGGACCAGCCCCCTGGTTCTGACTCCAAGTCCAGTGCTTTCCATTGTGTCACATAAAATATTTTTAGGGTGGACGAGATGGTTCAGTGAATAAGGGAGATTGCTGCCAAGCCCAAGTTTAATACCTGGAATCCAAATGGTAGGAGAGAACTGACTCCTACAAGTTGTCCTCTGACCTGCACATGCAGAATGAATAAATAAATATAAATAAATAAATAAATGTTAAAAAATTAAGTAAAATATTTCTGACCAACTAAAGGATCCCCTTATTTAAATGGCAATGTCAATGTGGTAATCATGGTAACTTTTGTTGATCTCTCCCTGTGACCTCTATGCTTTGCCTATACAATGTCATTACTTTTCTCAGCTGTGCAGTAGGTACTGTGACCATTTCGTAGGTGGGGAAACTGAGGCTGAAAAGGATTAGGTTCACATGCTCCTTGTTCACATACTCAGGACTGAATCATGCCTCCCACTTAACCAGTCTGGCTCAAGAACTTACAGTTTCCACCTTCAAGTTCAAGTGAATATTCACCCCATATTTCACCAGTTTGATGAATGTATATTTCTATATAAGTAAAGTTATCATCTTTGAGAGAATAGCAAAAGTTTCTAAGCATAATTATCTTCCCCAGTTTCATGAGGAGCTATGGCACTGATGTTGCATCTTGGGGACAGGCCAGAGCTGCACTGCCATGACAGATGGCAGCTGTCTCCCTGCCAGCTCAGGAGTGCCAGTTCTGCTGACAGCCACACTCTCCATCTGGGAGGAGACCTGGTGCTTTCTTCTCTCTTCCCACAGACTCCAAACATTCCTGGAGTTCACTGGTAAAGATGTCTCTCCTAGACCTGCACTGGGTACTTTTCACATTGTTGTGACTCAGTGTCTGACAAAAAGCAACTTAAGGGCCGGGCATGGTGGTGCACACCTTTAATCCCAGCCCTCCGAAGGCAGAGGTAGGTGGATCTCTATATGAGCAAGGCCAGCCTGATCCACATAGTGACTTCTAGGCAGGCTGGGACCAAGGAGACCCTGTCAAAAATAAAAAATTTTTTTAAAAAGCAACTTAAGGGAAGATAGGTTTATTTTGGCTCACAGTTTGAGAAGGTCCAGTTCCTTGTGGTGGGGAAGGCATGCAGGGAACAGGCTGCAGCTGTTCCCATCTCAAAGGATCAGGATCAAGAATTGATGGAAATATGACTGGGCTATAGCCATCAAGGGCTGCCCCTCAGTGAGCCACTTTCTCCACCTAGATCCCAGCTCCTAAAGGCTCCACACCCTCTCAAATCAGAGTCACCACTTGGACTAAGCAGAGGATAGTTCATATAGAAATCATAGCAGTACCTTCTAGTTATCTGATGCCTGCTGTGGCCATTTCCCAGAGATCTCAGATGAATAACTGCCACAAATGCCATTTTATCAAGATGAAGTGTGATGATACGAATATTCAATGTCCTCATGGGCTCACATGTTGAATGTTTGATCCTCAGCTGGTGGGCCCAACCCTGAAAGGCTCTGGAAACTTCCTAACTTTGGAAGTTTGGAAGGTAGAGCATGTTTGGAAGAAAGCCACGGGGGACTTGCCTTTGAAGGTTATGCCTGGTTCACTGTCCCTCCCCTTCTCTCTGCTTCCTGTCTGTCATGAGGTGAACATTTTCCTCCACATGCTCAAGAGTATAGAGCCAAGTGGCCGTGAGCTGAGCCCTCTAAAATCATGAGCCAAAATAAGTCCTTCTTCCCTGAAGTTGTGTATGTCATATGTTTGGTCACAACAGTGAAAGCCCAAATTATCACATAAAGCATTATTAAATTAGAAAGGAAATATGTTCTCTGGATTCATTAGAATCAAATAATTAGTAATGGCCCTACTTCATATCCATATGCACTGTATTCTCAAAGTACAATAAGTACTTCAAATTTCATATAGTCCTTTAAGTCAACTTAACACATTGTTTAAGAGAGGAAAAGCATGGGAACAGTATAATCTATTTTAAAACCACATTAAGCTATATTAAACCACATCGAGGGCACTAGACAATACAACTATGCAATGCATAACAGAAATAAAAAACCTACACAGGGCTAGGTGTGGTGGTGCATGCCTTTAATCCCAGTATTTGGGAAGCAGGCAGACCTCTGTGAGTTCAAGGCCAGCCAGGGCTGCATACTGAGACCCTGTCTCAAAAAATCATCACCATCATCATCATCATCATCAAAAAAATCAAGTTTTAGACAAAAAGGAAATTATCTACAAATTACTATTTTTCAAGTCAATACAATCATCACCATCATCATCATCATCAAAAAATCAAATTTTAGACAAAAAGGAAATTATCTACAAATTACTATTTTTCAAGTCAATACAGAAAAAAACCGCTATGTTAATCAAAGACGTTTGTTTACTTTAAGAAGTGCAATGACCACTGGTTCAGCGATTAAGAGCGCTTATTCTCTTGCAGACCTAGGTTCAATTCCCAGCAACTCCCTTACCCCCCAACCTCCGTAATTCCAGTTCCAAGGGATCCAATGCCATCTTTTGTCCTCTGCATGTACCTGCATAAACTCATACAGGCACATGAACATTAATAAAAATAAGTAAATTTTAATTTAAAAGAAGAAGTACAGGGGCTAGAGAGATGGCTCAGCGGTTAAGAGTACTGGCTGCTCTCAAAGAGGACCTGAGTTTGGTTCCCAGCACCCACATGGTGGCTAACAACTGTCCATAACTCCAGCTCCAGGGGATCCAATGCCTTCTTCTGACTTCCACAGACATTGCACATCACAGGTACACTTACATATACTCATGCGCAAAAATAAGAAAATAATTTTTAAAAAATTTTTTAAAGAAGTACAATATTGTAACAATTGAGGACACGGTTTAACAAATGAGGTTTTATTCTACTCTTAAATGAGACTTCCTGTGGTGGTGCTGTTTGGGGAGGTTTTAGAAGGTGTGGCCTTGCTGGAGGAAGTACGTCACTAGGGGTGGGCTTAGAGAGTTCTTAAGCCTTGCTGAATTTCAAGCCACTCTTTGCTGTCTGTGCCTGTGAGTACTTAGCTCTGCTTCTACTCCAGTCATTTCTGCCACCATGCCTCCCCAGCATGATGGACTCTTGTCCCTTTGGAACCGTAAGTTAAATAAATTCTTCCTTTTATAAGTTCCCTTGGTCACAGTGTTTTATCACAGCAGCAGAAGAGTAACTAATACACTGGTGAATGAAATTTCTCACTTCCTTGTACAAGATGCTAATTAAGAGTCAGCACTTTTGTTTTATAACGAGAATAAAACCTATTGAGAGAGCAACACAGTTAATTTAGTTAAAAGCATTCATTTTAATAATCTTAATCATAACAGTGAGTAATAAATGTGAAAACATTTAATTTCTTGATTATAATAATTAAGAAACAAAATTTTCCATGATCACTGTTGAATATAACTATAATGGCATCATATCTTAGCATCCACAGAATCCAGTTCTAGAAGGGTCACAGATTCAGAGAAAAGAGACCAGCAAACAAAAGTAACCAAAAAGAACAACAGATGTTCTTTATAACTCCAACACCAGTCCAGAGATTCTGCTTTTTAGATTTCTGCTTCCTAGTCTTTCCAATGCCTCAGCAGCTCCTGAGCCTTCAGTCTTGTCTCACACCCAATACCCTTCTTGAAACTATGACATTCTCCTGCCCCACCTGCCTCTTCTCCCTTCCACTTGGTCAGACTCTTCACTTTACCAACTTCCTTGGAAAACAGTCTTGTAAAAATTTCCTGATGTGGGTAGAGGAGTAGCTCAGTGGTAGAGTGTGCACTTAGCATGCATGAGGCCCTACCTCTAATCCCCTGTACCATTCACACACACACACACACACACACACACACACACACACACACAAATTCTACTAACATGTTTACTTTTTAAAACATTGTGTAGAAGCCAAATGTCAACCTCAGGCATCATTCCTCAGCAGCCACCCACACTGTATTTTGAGACAGGGTAAAAACTCATTCAATTTTATGTCTTACAGGATTTATACAGAGTTCAATATTGTATAACTGTATTAATTCAACTGTGAACCTAAAAATTTATGTGGTTATTAAATTTAAAATTTTTTTTAAAAAGAACCAATTCCCACTAGTTGTCCTCTAACCACCCCCCACGCACACATACACCTGTCATGCACACACACACACACACACACACACACACACAAATAAATAAATGCAAATGCAATTTTAAGCTTTCTTAACCACTGAATCATCTCTTTAGCCTCAAAATTGGTTGTTTTTGAGGGGGGTGTTTTATTTTGTTTTTGGTCTTTTTGAGACAGGGTCTCCCTGTAGCCCCAGCTGTCCTGGAACTCACTATGTAGACCAGGCTGGCCTTGAAC
>NW_008336933.1:83149-84282 GCF_000622305.1 Nannospalax galili
CATAACTGATACATGGAAGTGAGTCAGAAATAACTAAGCATAGACAGACCAGTTATGTCATACTAATCACTCATTTCTGAAATGATCATAAGTACAAAATCTTAACTGTCATTAAAACTCCTCACAGCCCTACAAGCCTGGAACAGCCCTACAAGCCTGGAACAGCCCTACAAGCCTGGAACAGCCCTACAAGCCTGGAACAGCCCTACAAGCCTGGAACAGCCCTACAAGGATGGAACAGCTACAGTTATCAACCATGAATAATTCACAGATGTAACTGATACATGGAAGTGAATCAGAAATAATTAAGCATAGACAGACCAATTATGTCATACTAATCACTTATTTCTGAAATGATCATAAGTACAAAATCTTAACTGTCATTAAAACTCCTCTGTTGCTCCGTACTTCAAAATGTTACAAATTTCAACCAAAGATGCTGAGCTATTTTTTTTTTTCTCTGCACTGGAAAAATTCACTTCTCAAAATTAAAATTTACTTAAAACCTGTTTTTCTTGTTACTTTGTTGTAGCTATGATTAAAAAAAAAAAAAAACCCACCATGATCAAAAGCAACTTGGGGAAGAAATAACTTCTTTGGTTTAAACATTTGGTTTAAACATCCTAATCACAGTCCATCATTGAGGAAAAGCCAAGGCAGGACTCAAGACAGAAAGTTAGAGGCAGGAGCTGAAACAGAGACCACAGAGGAACAATACTTACCAGCTTGCTTCCCCTGGCTTGCTCAACTGTCTTATTTTGCCCAGGACCATCCACCTATGGATGGCACTGTGTACAGTGGGCTGGGCCCTCCTATATCAATCAGCAATCAAGAAAATGCCCCCACAAACATGCCCACAGGCCAATCTTCTAGAAGATCCTCAACTAAGGTGCCCTCTTCCCAGGTAACTCCAGCTTGTGTAAAGTTGACAGAGACTAAGCAGTGCAGTGATATAGTAAGGTCTACTATATCAAAAGGAAGGTTATGAAATTGAAGGTCATTTCTATGGAACATAAACTATTGAAAACTGGGGACTGGAGAGATGGCTCAGTGGTTAAGAGCACTGACTGCTCTTGCAGAGGACCTGGGTTTGATGCCAAGCACCCACATGGCAGCTAACAACAGTCCTTAAC
>NW_008336933.1:84999-97647 GCF_000622305.1 Nannospalax galili
CTAATTTATTTTTATTTTATGTGTACATATATTGGCTGCATGTATTATAAAAGGAACCCATGTATGCAATACCCTCAGAAGTCAGAAGAGGGTGTCAGATCCCCTAGAACTGGGGTTATGGATGGCTATTAGCCACCATGTGGGTGCTGGGAACTGAACCCAGGTCCTCTTGCAAGAGCAGCCGATGTTCATCACCACTGAGCCATCTCTCCAGACCTTGTCTTTAACTTTCTTCTGGTAAAAGAAGATCCCTCAAGTATTGTGCTTCCACTTTTTGAGATGTAGTGGGGTTTTTTATCGTATGTGTGTATGTACACGTAAATGAAGGTGCACCTACAGAGGACAGAAGAGGGTGTTGGATACCCTGGAGTTGGAGTTACAGGTGGTTATAAGCTGCCCAATGTAGGTGTTAGGAACCAAAAACAGGTCTTATGGAAGAGCAGCAAGTGCTCTTAACTGCTAAAACATCTCTCCAGCCCCAATTTTTGTTGTTAGACAAAAAAAGGTCTGGGTTGAATGATGTTGCAGTTGTTAGAGTTCTAGCATCTTTGTCCATACAGTTGAATATATAATAACAGCAGGTAAGAATGGAAATCATAGGGGCCGGGGAAATGGCTCAGTAGGAATGCTTGCTATGCAAGCCTAAGGACCTGAGTTCAGTTCCTCATCACTGAGCAGTCAGAGTAGGGTAGAGAAAAAAAAATCCCTTGAGCTCCCTGGCCAGCCAGTCTGGACAAATCTGAGTTCCAGGTTCAAAAATAAGGTGGAGGGGCTGGAGAGATGGCTCAGCAGTTAAAAGCATTTGCTGTTCACTCACATGGCAGCTCACAGCCAGCTCTCCAGTTCCAGCAGATCTGGCCTCCATAGGTACCAGGTGCTCATATATAAAAAATAAAAAGGTGAATCTTAAATAATAAGGACCCCCCCTTCACCTGGGAGGCAGAGGCAGGTAGATCTCTGAGATTGAGGCCAGCCTGGTCTACATGGTGAGTTCCAAGCCTGCTGGGGCTTATGGGAAAACCCTGGTCTCAAAAAGACCAAAAAATTACCTTCTTCCTCTTTAGTATTATTTCTCTCTCTCTCTCTCTCTCTCTCTCTCTCTCTCTCGCTCTCTCGCTCTCTCGCTCTCTCACTCTCTCGCTCTCTTGCTCTCTCGCTCTCTCTGCCTTTTTGAGACAGGATCTCCCTGTAGCCCCAGCTGGCCTGGAACTCGCTATGTAGACCAGGCTGGCCTCGAACTCATAGAGATCCTCCTGGCATGTGCCACCACACCCAGCTTCTTTTCTTTTTATTTTTTTAAATAAACTCTTGTATATCCTAGGCTGGCTTGGAACTCCCTTAGTCGCTAAGGATGACCTTGAACTTCCAATCCTCCTGCTGGTATTACAGGCTTGTGCCACCACACCCAGTTGTTTATGCTGTGCTGGGAATCAAACTCAGGACTTTGTACATGCTAGGTAAGCACTCTACCAACTGAGCTACATCCCCAGCCTCAATATTTTCTTTGTCATATGATACCATGTGTGCACAGGGTCAGAGCCAGAAACACGGAGGCATCCTTGAATTCCCATCAACATTAGATACAATCAGTTACTGGGCCCTATTGATCTTACCTCCTCTGCATCTCTCAAATCTCTAGATGTCCTCCAATGTCACATTGATTCGCTCACTGTTGCTCACTGATTCTCCCAGTTCCTCTTCCTCTTATCTTGTCATCCCTTCCTACTCCTTACCTGCTAAAGCAATTTTAAATACAAGTTTATTCATATTATGCCCTGATCGAATGCCTGCGACAGCGCCATATGAATGTTTTAACGACAAGCCGCTCTTAGCCTATGGTTCTGGTTCTTTTTCATATTAGGCCCAATCATGAACCCTAAACTCCAGTACCAACAAACTCCTCAAGGGTCTCGGAGTCATCCAAGTGGTTGCCTCACCTCTGGGCCTTTGCACACTGTGCTGGATAGCTTTAGTGTCAACTTGACACACCTGGGTTGAGGACACCTCAGTTGGTGAATTGCCTTCATTGGACTGGCCTGTGGCCATGTCTGTGGGGCATCTTCTTGATTATTGAGTGATGTGTGCTGGATAGCTTTAGTGTCAACTTGACACACCTGGGTTGAGGGAGCCTCATTTGGGGAATTGGCCTGTCACCAAGTCTGAGGGACATCTTCTTGATGAGTAATGTGGGAGGGCCCAACCCACTGTGGGTGGTGCCACCCCTGGGCAGGTGGGCCTATGTTGTATAAGAAAGCAGGTTGAGCAGGGGCCAGGGGAGCAAGTCAGTAAGCAGTGTTCCTCCATGGCCTGTGCTCCAGTTCCTACCTCCAGGTTCCTGCTGAGTTCCTACCTGGGCTCTCTCAGTGATGAACTGTGATGCAGGAGATATAAGCCAAATAAACCCTTTCCACCTCAAGATGGTACTGGTCAGAGTGTTTTGTCACGGCAATGGAGAAACAAACTAAAATACACGTTACTTCTTATAACAGCTTCCCACACCTTTGTTTACCTTCCCACATTTTTGTCATCTTTCAAAACATAACTCCAGTGTCACCTTCTTAAAATAGTCTTCCCTGAGCTTCCAATCTAAGTCAAACACTCTCATCTGCATTTTCCCCAAAATATCTCATGTCATCTGCTATGTTTTAACTGTGAAATGTCCCCCATATGCTCTTGTCTTTGCATACTTGGTCCCCTGCTGGTGGTGCCTTTTTGGAAAATTGTGGAACCTTTAGGAGATGAAGCTTCGCTGGAGGAAATGGTTGGGGTAGGGGGTGCACATTATATCCTGATCTTGCTTCCTGGATGCAAATACAATGTGGCCACCCAATTCACACTCCTGTTGCTTGGTCTTGCACAATACGGTAGACTGTATCTCCTAAAACTGTAAACCAAAACAAACCCTTCTTCCCTTGTTTCTCCTAGGCATATCAATAGGAAGAATAACTCATATAATGTCATACCATATAATCTGACAAGCATGCATTCCTCCACCACTGCAGACCCGATGGTATCACTATTACTCAACTGTGAGTTCTCTGTTACTTAACAGTCACTCAGTGTTAGCGACAAGTGAAGAGGGCTGGGTGTGGTGGCACATGCCTGCAATCCCAGCACGTGGGAGACTGAGTTTGAGATCAACCAGACTTAAAGAGCCAGACCTTGTCTCAAAAATAAAGGTAGAAAGGGACAGGTTGCCTTTTCTCTTCCCAGGGGTCAAGTGAAATTCAGCCCCTTAGGCAGGTTCCCATAGTCAGAGTTTTCCTAGGTACACGCAGCAGGAAAGTGATGCTAGCTCTTGAAAATCTGGCCCTTTCTGCACTTTAAATTATACCAACTCCCTGTGACAGACCATACAGGTTCATCAAAAACCATTTCTTTTCGTTTCCCTTCAAGTCTTTTCTTCTGAGGCAGCGAAACGAAATTCCTGACTTCTGATTTTCTTTGCATCTAATAATGACTGGTTCTGACCAGTGAAATTTCAGCAGAAGGCCCTAGGAAGTCCACCTTCCATGAAACAAGAAGCAATCCTTAGTTTGAGAAAGTTCTTGGCCCCTTTGACCTTCTGTTTCCTTCCAGCCTGAAATGAGATTATGGGGCTTCGTGGTACAACAGCCATTTTGTGACCACAAATCCAACAACCTTGAAAATGAAAGGCAAACACTGGGGTTGGAGAGATGGCCCAGCAATTAGGAGCACCAGCTGCTCTTGCAGAGGACCTGGGTTCAATTCCCAGCACCCACACCGCTGCTAACAACCATCCAAAACTCCAGTTCCAGGGGAATCCAACACCGTCTTCTGATCTCCACAGGCACTGCATGGCATGGCACGGGTACACTTACACACATTCAGGCAATACAGTCATACAAAGAAAATAAAAATAAATTAAATATTTTAAAAAGATATTTAACCTTTTGCAGATACAACTATTTGCTGAGATTCCTTGAATTCATGTACAGTATAAATAACCAAGCTAGCTTCTGTTCATTGAGCACATACTGCAGACCAAGCACAGGGGCAGGATGTGATGATGGTTCATGATGTCATTGTCAGTCAGCTCCTGTGACATATAGCTTTCCTCATTCTGACGGGATCTTCTTTGAGAATAGGGGACCACGGTGTGGAAAAGTCTCAGTGGGGACAGGGCAGGTGCTCCCGCTCCCAACCACCGTATTGTTCTGCAAATAACACCAGTCATTTAATCTCGACTTCTGGAAGGTAGATGGCATTTCCACAACCTGAAGCCTTTTACCCGAGAATCGTGAAAACAAGAGAGCTTAGCGGATCATGAGGCTTATTGTCACCTGTCCACAAAGAAAACAGGCAAAACCAGATGAAATGGTCTGACGGGCAAGAGCTCATGGAAATCTGAGCAGGCTTCCCTTCGGCGAAGCCTACTTGTCTTTGAAATGCAGTCCCCTAAGCAGGGGCAACGTGAGAAACGCGCAGGTAGAATGAATTCTTGAGAAATTTTGGCGCTGTCAGCTGGTGCTGTGAGAAGGGACTTGGAGGGAAAACCAGAGAGAACGTGCAGCAGTGGGTCCTGAAGACTGGTGAAAATCGCCCCCTAGTGGAGAATTTCAGGATTGCAGAGAGAGGCGTGACTCTGGCCTTTTTTGTTTATTTGGGGGAAATTTTTCATGTGTACTGCAATGGTCTGGTCAATCTTCATTACGTACTTGACTGGATTTAGAATCACCTAGGAGATACACCCTTGGGTGAGTCTGTGAGGCATTTCAAAAGAGGATTAACTGAAAAAGGGAGACCAAGGCGGCCTGTGGGTGGCACCATCCCATGGGCTAGAGTCCCCAACTAAATAAAAAGACAGAAAACAGAGGAAGCCACCAGAGCTTTGGCATTCTTTCCTACTTCCTGGTCCACCCAGATGTAAGCAAAGAGCCTCAGGATCCTATTGCAACAGCTGAGAGCCACGCCCATCCCCATGCATCCCCTGCCAATAATAGATTGTTACCCTCAAGCCTGAACTAAAATAAATCCTCTCCCCTGCCCCCTTAAGTTGCTTCATGACAGGTATTTGGTAACTAATATATGTACTGAATATAGATGTTTTCTTATGTGTCCTCCAAACAACACCAGATAATAATTATCCACATAGAACTAGTGTGCACTAGGTATTATATGTCATCTAGTGATGGTTGCAGTCTGTGGGAGGATCTGTGTGGGTTGTGCAAATACATTTTATATAAGGATCTTGAGCCTCATTAGAGTCTGGCATCCAGGTGTGGGCAAGGAAGCCTCTAGAGTCCAACCCCATAGATACTGAGGGATAAGTATATACCAAAACTGGAGGAGCCTTAGAAAGAGCAGGAGGAAGAACTACATGCCTTTAGTATTTCGGGAGAAAGACAAAGCCTCCTTGTTAGACAGGACAAGAAAGGGTGATCCTCGCATGGTAAGCAGTAATGTCACTTGGGTTTCACTGGTCATTAAAAATGACACCATATTCTAGACCAGCACTACCCACAAATGTGAGCCACACGTGTAATTTTACATTTTTTAGTAGATACATTTTTTAAGTAAAAAGAAATACTTTTAATAATAGTGTACCTAATCTAATGTGCCCTAATTCATTTTAGCAGGTGATCATTTACTAAAATGCATGAAGTCTGGAGAGAGAGTTTTCTTGGTAAAAATTCTTGCCACACAAGTATGAGGACCTGAGTTTAGATCCCCAGCACCCACAAAAAGCTAGACCTGGTAACATGCACCTGTAAAACCCAGCACTGGGGAGGCTGAGACAGAAGGATCCCAAGAACTTCCTGACTAGCCATTCTAAGCAAACCAGAAAGCTCCAGGTTAAGTGAGACCCTACCTGAAAAACAACAACAACAACAACAATAATAATAATATGGAGTATGACAGAGGAAGACACTGGACATCAACCTTTGGCCACTCCACATGTGTAAACACACACACATATACATGCATACACCATACACATATACAAATAATTTAAAAACACACACACATGCAACCATTTGCCTCCCAATTCTTTTCTCTATTATGTTCATTTGAAAAAAGCTGAAAAAATAAGAAAAGTACAAAGAAAAAAATTAAACTATCCAGTGCAGAAATAACCATCGTTAAACTTTTAGCCCCAGCACTCAGGAGGTAGAGGCCAGCTGGGGCTACAGAGACACCCTGTCTCAAAAAGACCAAAAATAAAATTTAATATGTACACTTCTAAATATTTCTTTAAAGATTTGGGGGTTGTTGTTTTGAGACAAAGTCACCCTGTAGCCACAGGCTGGTCTGGAGCTCACTATGTAAACCAGGCTGGCCCTAATCGCACAGAAATTCACCTCCCTCTGCCTCTCGAGTGCTGGGATTAAAGGCACTTGCTATCATGCCAGGTAAGACTGATTTATTTTTATATGTGTAAGAGTTTGCCTACATGTATGTATGAGCACCACAGGCATGCCTGGAGCCCATGGAGACCAGAAGAGGGCGTCTGGTCCTCCGGAACTAGAGTTAACAGGCAGTTGGGAGCCACCATGTTGGTGCTGGGAACCAAACCCTGGTCTTCTACAAGAGCAGCCAGTGCTCTTAACCACTGAACTAGCTCTCCAGCCCCTATGCTTCTAAATTTAAGTGAACATATATAAAACAAGCTGAGATTCTATGATGTATACAGTATTGTTTTGTTTTTCATTCCTGAAGGAGTTGTATGATGTCCATACTGAGGTCATCTTTTTCTGCACAGTCAAAAAATCAATTGTTTTCAGCATGTATTTGAGAGCATTACCAACCTCTCAGTCCCCAAAGTTAAATAAGTGTGATCTCTTTCCTGTCCTCTGTTATCTGTATCTCTGTCACCACCTGCCTGTGCGATGTCTTCATCTAACTCATTTCCCACTTGCATTACTGTAAGAGTTGCCTCTTACAGTCTCTTTTGTCTGAAACTATTTTGTTGATCATCACAAGGCAAATTTTTGTTTTTCTCTTCTAGCTGGTGGTAACGTGGGAAACAGGTGCAATGAGGGGTTTGGCACCCAGCTTTGACCTTCTCTTTTGGAAGCACATGCCAGGAAAATCTGTTCCTGCAGTGGGAATGCAATGACATGTCCTTCACTTCCTTGCCTTCCAACCATCCCTTGACAACAAAGCAAAGTAGCCTCCCCCAATCCTAAAGGTAGGAATGCTTCACGATAACACCTGATAGGGCTGTAGACAGCTCAGTGGCAGATGCCTGTCTAGCAAGTGTGAGGCCCTAAATTCAATCCTTAGTAACACAATAAAATTAAGTTGTAGGAAGTTTAAAAAAAAGAAAAGATATTTAAGCCAGGCATGCACTTCTGTAATCCTAACACTCAGGAGGTAGAGACAGAAGGATCACAAGTTCAAAACTAATCTAGGATACATAGAAAGTTCCAGGCGAGCCTGGGCTACATGAAATCCTGTCAAAAAATAAAATCTGAATCCTATAGAAGAATTTTCTCTGCTTGGCTGTAGTTTGTCTGCCTGATGCTCCCCCTTGGTAAATGTGTTGATTTACTGCTTTCTTTTCTTCTGTGACAATACAAGTTCACAGACCGCCTGCCATAGTAGAACACAGAATATTATTCAGAGCAATTTGTATTTCTGGGCCATAATCACTCATAATTTGGTTCAGAACATTTTTTTCAGTCTTGGGGACTGAACCTAGGACCTTACATACCTTAGGGAAGCACGCTACCCCTAAGCTATATCTCCAGCTCAGAATAAACTGTTTTCTTGTTTCCTTTATAGCACCATGGCTATTTTACATTGACAACCAAGTCACTGACTATTTCAAGGCTTTTAGAAATAAATAAAAGTCTTGCTTGGGGACAATGTTGCAGGTTATAGATGGAAATCCTGTATGATCTGGCATTGTGAGGAACACAGGATCTCCAGCATGTCAGTCCACACACACTACCAGTGTCCTGGAGTAGCAGTAAGAGGTCAAGGGTGACGCAAGCCCCCCCCCCGGGGTGCCCTTCTAAATTGCTATGCCCACAAAGGACCATTTGGAGACTAACATATATAAGACGTCTAAGGTTTTGCTTACTGTTGTTAATGATTACCTTCGTCCTCCTTTTACTGGTGAGCTCTGTCTCTGTATCAAAGTGGTGTTTCTCCTTCCAAATGCCACCTCACTGATTCAGCCAATGATTCATACAAGCCAATGATTCATACCAGCTGCTCAAGCAGATTGCCTGAGGAGGACCTCTGCCCAGGATAGTGCTGCCTTTCAGGAAGATGCTGAGAGGATGCAGTTCTGGAAGGATTTCAACATCTGCAACTGCATCAGGAACCTTGCTTGAGCTTGGCTGGTGTCACCAAATAAACACAGAAGGTAACAAGAAGAGACACTAGCAAATTTGTCCATGACTTCAAAGGATTCACCAAGGATGAAGAGGGTGTGAAATCCACAAGAAGAGACACTAGCAAATTTGTCCATGACTTCAAAGGATTCACCAAGGATGAAGAGGGTGTGAAATCCACAGGGCTTACTGGGGTTGGGGAACTACTTTACCCTGGCTGTGAATGGGAATGTCACCAGGAAGCTCCTTGGATAGCCCTGAGGAACTGACTAGTGTGGAGCTGTTAGGACTGCAAAGGAATTGACAGCTGAAAAGGAGGCAGGGGAGGGGGCTAGAGAGATACCTCAATGGTCAAGAGCACATACTATTCTACTAGCAGAGGACCAGAGTTTGGTTCCCAGCACCCACATCAGGTAGCTCACAACTACCTGCAACTCCAACTCTAGGGGACCTAAACCCTCTTCTGGACTCCACGGGCTCCTGCACTCATGTGCACATAGCTACACACAGACACAAACATATACACATAAATTTTTTAAATAAAATAAACTGCTGGGCATGGTAGCATGCACCTTTAATCCCAGCACTTGGGAGGCAGAGGCAGGGGGATCTCTGTGAGATCAAGGCCAGCCTGGTCTACATAGTGAGTGCTAGGTCAGCTGGGGCTACAGGGAGACCCTGTCTCAATAAGTAAATTAATAAATTAAAATAAAAAGTAAGACAAGAACTTGCAAAAGAAGAAAAGGAAGCCAGATGTGGCAGTTCCTGCCTGTCAGCTCATTAGAACTCACACGAGCATCTTGCAAACAGCATTTAATTAAGTCATGCTTCTATTTTTCTTTAACTTTTTAAATCCACACAAACAATTTATTTCTTTAAATATTTAATTTTATTTCTAATTATGTTTGTATGTGGGGGTTGTGTACACGAACACATGGGTGCAGTGCCTGTGGAGGTCAGAATAGGATGTCAGATCATCTGGAGCTGGAGTTACAGGCAGTTGTGAGCCACCAGACATGGGGGCTGGGAACCAAAATAAGTCTTCTGCAAGAGCAGCAAGTGCTCTTAACCACTGAATCATTTCTCCAGCCCCTGACAATCTAGGTTTTATTGTTGCTGTTGTTGTTGTTGTTGTTGTTTAGACAGGCTCTCACTATGTAACCCTGGCTGGCCTGGAACTTCCTAAGTAAGCCAGACTGGCCCAGAATTCACAGAGATCCACCTGCCTCTGCCTCCCAAGTGCTGGAATTAACAGGCCTGTACCACCACACCCAGCCTGACAATGTCTTTAAATTGGCATGATAAAGCAAGAGGTTACCAAATTATGGCCCACAGGTAAAAATCCAACACATTATTTGTTAGAAAAATAGATCGCATGTGACCCACAATGCTGAACTATTTACTATATGGATTTTTTTTAACTTTGTCAGCTCCCAGTTTAGACCATTTACATTTAATATAATTATTGGTATGTTTGTACTTAGGCCTGACACTTTATTATTTGTTTGGTCCTCCTTTTCCAATCTTTTCAATCTCCTTTGGGATTATTTGAACATTTTTTGGTGTTATATTTTATCTTTAAAATATATACATATGTGTGTGTGTGTGTGTGTGTGTGTGTGTGTGTATTTGGTCTTTTTAAGACAGGTTTCCCTGTAGCTGACCTGGAACCTGGAACTCAGACTCACTATGTAGACTAGGCTGGCCTTAAACTCACAGATATCCACCTGCCTCTGCCTCCCAAGTGCTGTGACTAAAGGCGTTCAGCACAACACCTGGCATATTTTATCTAATATATGTTTTGATTATATCTGATTGTAGCTTACTCTACAGATTACAACAAACATATTTAACTTTTCTAAATCCACTTAGAATTAATATTTTCCCCCTGAAGTGCAATGTGGAACGCGCAGTACTATACTGGTCTTTTTTTCCTTGTCCCTTTATTTTGTAGTTACTCTATATTACATCCTGAAACACTGAAAACTCCACCAGACAGTGTTACAAGATTCTAAAAGGGCCCAAAATACCAAAATGTGTCAAGGATATAAAACAACTGAAACTCTGCCAGCAAGAGTGTAAAATTATCATATAATTTAGCAATTTAAATATTAGATATTTCCCCTAAAACAGTAAAAACATATTTCCACACAAAGACTTATAAATGAATGTTCATAACATCCTTATTTCTAGTAGTCCCAGGACAAGCAGTAGAAAAATGGATAACCACATGGTGGTTACAGTCACACAAATGAGGTAGCATTCAATAGTAAAAGTAACTACTGATACAATATGGATGATTAATATTGAAGTCGGACGTGAAGCAAGAGTTAGACGTTAGGCAATGCTTTCTGTAGGACTCCGTTTGCATGAAATTCAAGAACAGTTGAAACACAATGCCTCTGGTAGGGTTAGTGGGTTGTTTAGAAAGCCGGAAAGGAGCACAAAATGTGGGTGACATATACAACTGTTAAATATAATTAAATTGAACAGGCAAGAGGCCATCTGTGAAAATTAGACATCAGTTTTCTTAATTATGGTTGTGCCACGGTTATTTAACCAAGCCTCTAATATTCTGCATTAGTCTGTCCACTATCTCAGTCACAATTTATGACACAATATATTTGTGCACTCTTTTTTCCTGTTTCATGGACCCCAGGCTGGCCTTGAACTTGCTGTGTAGCCAAGGATGACTCTGAACCTCAGATTCTCCTGCCTCCACCTCCAGAGTGCTGGGATTATTGGTCTGCATGACCACACCCCATTTTTTTCCTTGTCCGTGTTAAGTTGATCTGTATGAAATTACTGATGCTCAACATTTATGACCTATAAAAATAAAAGTTCTTATGGTCTAAACTAATAGGTTTTTAACATTTTGGATTATTTCCTTAGGTTAAATTTTCAGAGGTGAGTGTCCAGAGCAAAAGTCATCAAAAGGCCATGAATGAATACTGCTGGTCCTAGAAATCTATCCTATGGCTAACCTTTTTAAGTGTCTGACTTGGCCTTTGTTTTTAATCACATTTTGACAGCCACTTTCATATTTTTTTCATCCATATGCACTCTCCTCTTCCTAACATATTGTCCGTCAGTGGGTGTATATGTGACAGCACTCTAACCTTTTTAAGTGTCTGACTTGGCGTTTGTTTTTAATCACATTTTGACAGCCATTTTCATATTTTTTTCATCCATATGCATTCTCCTCTTCCTAACATATTGTCCGTCAGTGGGTGTATATGTGACAGCACTCAGTAAAGAAATGCTCCTGAGTATTCCTGAAAAACAACATCTTTTTTCTATCTCCTATCATAGTGCCTTGGGCATTTTATTCATTCATTCAACAAATTTTTCCAAACTTACACAAAGGGCCAGTAACTGTTAAGTGCAATAGTCATTCAAAAGTTCTGCACTAAACACTGCCTGTTTCAAATATCTCTTTATTATATTAACAGTTTCATTTAACATTCGTGGTCCACGCCCTGGGAATTCCTCAAGTCCTGTGGTAATCTAATCCAAAGCAAAATCTCTGAAAGTTTAGCTGTTAAGTGTATTAACTATGCAAGCACAGTTCCCTAGGCTCTATGAATAGCTCTTTAAAACGCAACAGAGCCACACTTCAGAGGACTTAGAACTGGGGTAGTTAATTAGTAAAATTTAGGGCAGTCTAGCGGTCAAGGACATTTCATAGGACGGCAGAGGACGCCGGAGTCACTAATGGTTTTACAGCAATGTAATGAATTTGTTGTAAACCGTGGCAGCGGAAAGGAGCTCAACGTTCCGGAGTGCCACAGCTATAACCAAATGGGGGACCCAACCCGGGGGCGTGGCCAGCGAAGGGGCGTGGCCACGGCAGGCTCCCAAGCGGGGGCCCGGCAATACCAGAAGCGGTGAGGGCTGTGGCTACGGGGGAACGCGGTGGCCCAACCTAGGGGCGTGGCTATGGGTCTGCTCTGTGGGCGTGGCTAGGGCCCGCCAGGCGTGGGTGTGGCTGTAAGCGACAGAGCGGGGGGCGCGCCTATGGGAGGACTCGGTGGGGGCGTGGTCTCCGTGAGGTCTCAGCGCGGCCTCCCGCCCGCGCGCCCAGCAGGAAAGGGCCGGCCTGCGCCGCCGCCCACGTTCGCTCCGGCCGCCGACTCCTGGCCGGGGAGGGCGGGAGCGGCATGAGTGTGCGCCCGGGCCTGTGACCCACTCGGGGATGGACATCGGCTCGGTCGCGGGCGAGCGGCCGAAGCGCACGCCGGGCCGCCGGCAGCTCCTGTCCGCGCTCTCCGCCGCCTGCTGCGGAAGCTCGGGAGGCCGCCGAGCCCCGGCGCGTTCCGGCCTCGCAGCGCCGCCGGGCGGC
>NW_008336933.1:97833-124982 GCF_000622305.1 Nannospalax galili
GAGCACGAGCCGGGCACCCGCCGCCCTGCACCTGCGGGCGGAGACGCGCGCTCGGTCCTGCAGGCCGCGGACCTGCTGGAGCCTCGGGAGGAAGGAGGGCACGTTACCGGCTGGAGCGCTGAGGATGGAGGGATTATTCCACTTTGATATCAAGCTTTATTTATTCATTCATGGGCCGCTGCTACCCATTCTGTGCCTGGCACTTTTCTAGCTATTTGGTATCAATCTGTCAACAAAATCTTTTCTCGCTGGCGCTTACTTAATTCAAAGAAAGATATGCAGTGTGTGTGTGTGTTTTGTATATCCTTATGTGATTTAAACACCCTAGGGGAAAATAGAGGCAGGATTAATAAGTGAAGAAGACCTCCGTTTGTGCATTTAAATATGTGATCTGAACCGACTTCTTTTATTTTTTTTTAGTATTTATTTTTATTTTATGTGTATGAGTGTATTGCCTGCATGTATGTAAGTGCACCCATGTCGTGCATTGCCCGCAGAGGTCAGAAGAGGATGTTGTATCCCCTGGCACTAGAGTTGTATAGACGGTTAGCCGCCATGTGAGTGCTGGGAATCGAGCCCAGGTCCTTTGCCAGAGCGGCCAGTGTTCTTAACCGCTGAGCCATCTCTCCAGCCCAAGTCATTCTCTTTGAGAGGGCGCTCTTTGTTTAAATACTTCTAGTGGGCAAGGGGTATCTCTGTGTTGCATAAGTTAGAAAAGTAAACTCAGCTGATAAAATCTTATCTGCCGGCTAATCAGCAAACTTGGCATAATTACGCCTTGGGTGACCTATTCATGTCCATAACCAGCCATCCGTTCCCACACCGCCCCCCCAAGCCATGTTGACTGCATCTAAAATTTAGGCTACTATTGGCTAAGGGAGAAACTGATAAATAGGACTACAAGATGAAGGACGTGTCCTGTAGAATTAGGAGTTGCTGGTTGGTCTGGTGTTTTATTTCCTACCTGGCTTTTCCCGGTGCTTGTAACTTCCAGTTTCCTTGCTTCTCATAGCGCAAGATTATGGAGCAAAGGCAAGGATTCTTGCCCATTGGTTTACTGGCATTATGTTAGCAGGGTGGTGCCATTTCAGTGTCAGATCACATTCTTTAGTGTCATAAAAAAGGATAAATGCATCAAAAAGGGAAACAACAGAGTCACAGTAGGAAACTGGCATGCCCATTTTGAAGCCATCAGCCAATAAGCATTTTGCTCCTTGATTCTCAGGCCAGGAGTGTGTTGTGTGCAGGATCCTCCATAGATCTGTTTCAGGATGTTGTACATAGAAAATCTGTACTCGGCCTTCTCCTCTACTCAGGGTTAACCGGGCCTCTTCTGTAATTGTGGGTTTTATTTTAACATCCTTGTAATATGATGAAAGTCTCCAGAAAGGAGAATTACATGTTACACTCCAACCCAGGTTACTGGCTTCCTGGTGGTCAGTGGGAATTGAAAGTACTGTGTCCTCTGTTGGCCTTTAACAGAAAGCTGGGTGGCATTCCGTTCTCAGCCAGAGTAGAGCACCAAGTGGAAAGTGGCCAGCCCTTTCCCCCACTTTTCAGAAGACAGCTTTCTTGAAGCAAGTTTTCAATTTCTGGCTCCAGTTGCTTTTGAAAAAGAAAAAAAAAAAATCATAAGCATCCAAACCAGTGTTAGCTCTTGCTTAGAAAGTGGTGGTGTGTGGGGCTGGGGAGGTGGCTTAGTGGATAAAACAGAGTTCAAATCCCCAGAACCCACATAAATACTGGGTAGGCACAATGGCCTGCCTGTAATTCCAGCACTTAAAAGAGTGGAGACACAGGATGCCTAGGGCAATCTGGCTGTCTAGACTAACCATGTCCAGTAGCTCTGGGTTCAGTTGAGAGGCCCTGACTTGCTGAATAAGGTGGAGGGTGACTGAAGAAGACAATGTCAACCTTGAACCTCCCAGGTACACACATGCTGCACCAGCACTTGCACACACAGGTGCCGACACATGCAAACAGGCATGTACACATACATGCACACCAAATACCCATAAACACAAAGAAAGTGGTGTTATGATTGTTTTTGCTCTGTGTGGATGTGGTGTGAGTGAGGAGGGTGTTCGTGTTGGAAGACACAGGAATGACTCTCATTAAAAACAGGGAATCAGGGACCCGAATGACCCTGTCACACATTCTTGACTCGTGTTTTCCTGCTCCTTGACCCATAGGACAGTCCAGCTGAGTTCTAAGGTGGGTGAAGTGGCCATGGAGGGCCCCTTGAGAAGTGCTTTCATTCATTCACTTGCCACTGTTTCTTGAGTTAGATCTAGTCTGTGTTAGGCAGACTCTTTTTTTAATTAATTAATTTATTATTTATTTACTTATTTTGAGACAGGGTCTCATGTAGCCCATGCTGGCCTCAAACTCTCTGTAGCTAAACTCCTGATCCTCCTACCTCTACTTCCTGAGTGTTGGAATTATAGGCATATACCACCATGCTTCTTTTTATGTGGTACAGGAGCTCCAACCCAGGGCCTTGTGTGTGCCAGGCAAGTGCTCTACCCAAGTCACATTCCCAGTCCTAAACTTTTTGGTTTTTTTATTTTTGTTTTATGTGTATGAGTGTTTTGCTTACATGTAAGTGCAGCACGTTTGTGCAGTGCCCACCAGCACCAGAAGGTGTCAGATGCCCTGGAACCAAATTTACAGATAGTTATGGGGTGCTGGGACCTGAACCTGGGTCCTCTGCAAGAGTAGCCAGTGCTCCTAACCACTGAGCCACCCTAGACATTCTTGCTGTCTTCTTGTAGAGCTGCCTCTAGTCCCAGGACCAGAAATAAGTCATGAAAAAGAAGTACTAGATTTAAATGAGCTCATCTACATAAAAAGGAAAGAGGAGGTGAAGAGAAGTTGATCCCAGTGTTTTTCTAGACTGTCTCGTAATCCAGATCTTAGCCATTATTACAGTTCAATTACAAAGCATAAAGATATGGCTTGCTGTACGGAAAGCCCTCTCCTGGGTGCTAAAAATGAAGAGACTTGGCTGCTGTTGCACTGCATGAACTACTAGATGATGCAGATACGGAAATACAGTAGTAAGTGCTGTCATAGGCCCCCCGGTGAGAACATGCTGAAGAGCAATAAAGGCTCTTCCCTTATCTGGGTGGAGGGAGCAGGCGCAACCATAAAGTGTAACCTCATGCCAGGCCTGGAACATAATGTGTTCTTAGTAAATTGCCCAATTAAGTGGAGAAGGGTATAAAGGAATGCCAGAAATGTAGCCCTTGGGAAGGAGAGCGAGCCTAGTCTAAGGCAGTAAGGGCTTATTTTTACCATCAGATGCACAGATCCTGGCATTTTCTATTTTGTCAATCAGCAAACAGTGCTGATACAGTTATCATTGCATCTCTTCCCTTGTTGTGATGTTGATCGTGACCACAACTGCTTCCTCTTCCCAGATGGCCAGTAGTTTGGGGGAACTGCAGAAGGCTGTGGAGATGCAGCAGCAGGCCTATGGGGTCCTGTAGAGATGCAGCAGCAGGCCTATGGGGTCCTGTCCACGTAATTTGCTTTAGTGTTGAGGAGTGAAGGATCCAAAGTGGTGGTTGATTAGCTGAAGTGTCTCTCTCTGGGAGGCTTACTGAGGAAATCTTTCCTCTTTGAGTCGGTAGATGAGTCTTCTCTCTGTCCACTCTTCTGTAACACTCAGCCTCACTGGTACCAACCTGTTCCAGCTTTACTTTTTTTAGAAAAGTAAAGACAAATGTGTAGCAGGATTTTCAGCTAAGTAGATTAAGTTTGAATTAAAGATCTTTAGTTTAAATTGTCCCCCCCCCCATTTTTGGTGTCAAGATATCTTTTAGAAATAAGATAATATGTTTCAATGCCCTTTCTTGAAAAAATTAAGAATTGTGGGCTGGAAGGGTGGCTCCTCAGGTAAGACTTCTTACCATGCAAGGATGAGGACCTGAGTTCAAATCTCCAGCACCCATGTAAAATGCTAGGCCTGCCTCCTGTGCTATAATCCCAGAACTTTGAAGGGCAGAGACAGAATTGCTGAGGCTTATTTACCTCTAACCAAGTTCAGAATCACTGAGGAACCCTGTCTCCAGGGAGAAAGGCAGAGATGGATAGGGCAGGATACCAGATGTCCTCATCTGGCCTCTGAGCACCACACAAGTGCACACTTCCACACACATGCACATATTCATGCACATTCAAATAAAATAAAGATTAAAAAAGAATTTGCAATCCAAATATTACTCCAGTTAAAAATAAATTTGTTTTAAAACTCATTTAGTAGTTAATAAAGCACAAAAAGCCAGGAAATGTACTGTGCTTTCTCCATCAGATGAGTACCCTAAAGTAAGTTTACAAAGTTATTAAGTGCATGAGAATTCATAGAGAAGTTAAAGAAAAGATTGTTTAAAAAAGAAAATCTCGGGCTGGAGAGATGGCTCAGCGGTTAAGAACACTGGTTGTTCTTGCAGAAGACCCAAGTTCGAATCCCAGCACCCACATGGCAGCTAACAACTGTCCGTAACTCCAGTTCCAGAGAATTGACAGCCTCTTCTGACCTCCGCAGGCATTGCACGACACAGGTGCACTTACCTACACGTAGGCAATACACAAATATGCATAAAAAATTTTTTTAAAATCTTTCCAGGGACCCAGCAGATAAAGGTGCTTGCTGCCAAGCCATGAGTTCAATCCCCAGGACCCACACTGTGGGAGAAGAGCACTCCCAGAAATGGGTCCTCTGGCTTCCTTGTATGTGCCACGGCACTCGCAGCATGCATGTGCACACACATGCACACACACGATAGATGATAGATAGGTAGGTAGATAGATGGATGGATGGAGGAAGGAAGGAAGGAAGGAAGGAAGGAAAAGGAAAAGAAAAATGACTGATAGATAAATGTGATAAAGAGACCATCTTTCCAATGGTAGGTGCTCACTAAGGTATTACAGGAGAACTGCAGAGAAGTACGCTTCATGAATATAGATACAAACTCCTCTGAAAACACTAGGAAACTAAATCTGTCAGCACATAGCATACTGTTATATACCATGGTCAAGTGGGGTACACCAGGATTGTTAGGTTCATTTAACACCTGAAAATCTACTTAATATGCCATGTTAATAGATAAAGGCTGGAGTTCTGGTTCTGTGCATAGAACCTCCCCATCTTTGCCCCCTGACCAGGAATCTCTCTTATCTTATTCCACACACACACACCTTGCCTGGAAATGGCTGGGGAGTTTCAACCTGTAACTATAAATGCTGCCCACCACAAAATTGTAAACTTAAACATTAGGAGGTTTTTGGGGGGGAGGGGGGGTTACTCAACTGCATAGTTCTGGAGCATGAACTTGAAGATGACAACGTGGTCCACATAGTGGGTTATGTGCATTTCCTTGTTGCTCCCAGCACTGGGGAAACAAGAGAATGGCCCCGACAACCCAACCCTGAGAAAAAGGAGGGACAGAAGGGTTTAAGGTCAGCACAGATGACAAAGTAAGTTATTAGGTGGTTTAGTTGGATTTCTGTTGTAATAAATTATTTGTGTACCATTCAAAATTGTTAAGATGGTAATTTTATATTAAATGTATTCAACAAAAACTTAAAAACAAAAACCTCAAAGCACCAATAAAGGAAAGCATTAAGTAAAATAAACACAAAAAGTAATCATTCAATGTGCTAATGAAACAAGTATTTTAAGCATTAATTTTAGAATAAAACAAAACAGGCTTTACACAGATTCCTGTTTTGAGACAAAAGTCTTGCTAGTATATAACCAAGGTTAGTCTCTGTTCTCTTGCTTCAGTCTCCCAAGTGCTGGGATTAGAGGCATGTGTGCCACCACACCCTGCTTACATGCCATTTGAGAAAGAACAACAAAACAAAATGGCAAAGGAAGACAAAGCTTAATGATATACTGAAGCAAAAAAATACAGACACAAATTTAAGACAAAACATAAAATGCAGAGCCAGGGGTGGTGGCACACACCTGTAATACCAGTAATCCCAAACTACCTCCAAACTCTAGGGGTGGAGGCAGGAGGATTAGGAGTTCAAGATCATCCTCAGCTACACAGTAAATTCTAGGCCCGCCTAGGCTTCACAAGTTTCAAAAAGAAAAAAGGATGTCTGGTGAAATGGTTTAGTGGGAAAAGACACTTGGCACCAAGCCAGAGGATCTGAGTTCCATTCCCATGATCTACATGGTGGAAGGAGAAAAATGGCTCCTATAAAGTTGTCCTCTGATACTTGTATGCCCCCACCCTACACAAATAATAAAATTTTTAAAAAGATGCAAAGATAATAGGACAATTACTTTTTACTGATAATGTAAAACCCACAAGGAAGATCTGAAGCAGTGCAGAATTTACACATCTTACCAAATAATACAGCATCAAACACACAATAAAGTCATCAAGGTTAAGCGAATGAGAAGATAGGACAGAGACTGGTAGAAAATATTTGCAAAAAAATTACCTAATATAGGGGCCCGAGAAATGGCTCAGCTGTTAAAAGCGTTGGCTGCTCTTGCAGAGGAACCTGGGTTTGGTTTCCAACACCCACATAGCAGCTTACAACAGTCCACACCACAAGTTCCAGGAGATCTAACACCCTCTTTTGACCTCTGCAGGCATTGCACAACATAAGTACACTTATATACATGTAGGCAATACACATACAAGTAAAAATAGAAATTTTTTTAATTAGAAAAAATGGGTCCCAAGAGTGACCCTCATGTGGGGCAGCTCACAACCACCTGTTACTCTAGCTCCAGGGGATCCAGCCCCACTTCTGGCCTTTGCAGATGCATACACATACAGACACACACACACTTGTACACAAATAAAAATAAATCTTTCTTTAAAAATAGACAAAGATTTGGATAGACATTTCTCCAGAGAAGTGTGTCCAATAAACACATGAAAAGATGCCCAACGGGGCTAGAGAGATGGCTCAGTGGTTAAGAGTACGGACTGCTCTTGCAGAAGCTCTTTAAAAATAGACAAAGATTTGGATAGACATTTCTCCAGAGAAATGTGTCCAATAAACACATGAAAAGATGCCCAGTGGGGCTAGAGAGATGGCTCAGTGGTTAAGAGTACGGACTGCTCTTGCAGAAGACTCGGGTTTGGTTTCCAACACCCACATAACATACAACAACCGTCCATAACTCCAGTTCCAGGGTATCTGACACTCTCTACTGACCCCCACAGGCATTGCACACGACATGGGCGCACTTACATATATGCGGGCAGTACACTCATGCATAAAATTTAAAAATAATAAATAGAATATTTTTAAAAGATATCCAATGTTGTTAGATACCAGAGATATAAATTATAAAATCATGTTTCATGCCCACTAGGATAATTATAATTTATGAAACAGAATAACCACTGTTGAAGAGGATGTGGAGAAACTGGGAACCTTGCAGGCTGCTGGTAACAACAACAAAAAGAAGTGTGGCGGCCACTTTGGAGAACCATCTGGCAGTTCCTTAAACAGTTATCATATGACCCACCAGTTCTGCCCCTAGCTAGGTACATACTCAACTGAAACAGCATCCACAGAATTATTCATGACAGCAGGAAGTATAAACAAATTCATGTCTTCAACTGAAAAATGAGTGAACAAAATTTGGTAAGCATTGTGGGATGGAATAGTATTCAGTGACACAGAAATGAAGTTCTAGGACATTCTACAGTGGATGACCCTTGACCCAAATTATGCTAAATGAAAGAGACCAGTCACAAAAGGCTGCAGTCTATGAAATCTCCAGAGTAAGCAGGCAGTAGAGACAGAAAATACATGAGTGATTGTCTAGGATAGGGATGGAGCGAGTGGAGAATTGGGGAGTGAGAGCCAAAGGGTAGGTTCATGTACGGATGAAGAAAGTATTTAAAGTTTATTGTGGGGTTGGGTGCATAACTAAATATAAGGAAACAACTGTAGTTTATTCTTGAAATGTGTTGTCGTGTATGAATTCTGGCCCATAAATAGAGTTAAAAGAATTAGACCTTTGTGGTATTAAGACATACCCTATAGTGTTGAGTTGCTTTTGTTTGCCTGCAGGTCTGTTTTGAACATCCTCTTTTTTTCCCTTCTAGAGCTGAGCCTGTCTGCTGAGCGCCTGCACCTGCAGCCCAAACTAGGGAATTTCTCCTCTGGGAATCGGAAGTTCTACTTTGACACCCACGCCTTGGTGTGCTTACTTGAAGCAAATGGTAATCCTCTCCCAGTCGTCCCTCTGTACCTTCCCTTTCTCATGTTTATCTTTGGCTTTTAAGCCTCCAGGTAAGCTTTTGGTTGGGCAGCCTTTCAAGTTTGCAAGGCTTTTTTTTTTTTTTTTTTTTTTTTTTTTGAGGAAAGATCTCATGTATCCCAGGCTGACCTCAAACTCACTGTGTAACTGAGGATGACTTTGACCACACCAGTTTATTCAGTGCTAGGGAATGGCACCCTCGGGAGGCTGAGGCAGGAAGGATCAGGAGCTTGAGGCCAGCCTGGACTATGTATTGAATTCCAGAACAGCCTGGGCTATATTTAGGGAGACCTTGTCTCAAAAAGCGAAAGAAAAGACACTCTCCCAACCATGCAGAGAGACTTACTCCACATAACCTGGATGAAGGGTAGATTTCTCAAGTAACTGCTTAAAGGCTGGGGATGTAGCTCAGTTGGTGACAAGATTGCCTACTGTGCACGAAGCCCTGTGTTCTGTCCTAGCACAGCACAAACCAGGTGGCTTATGCTATAATCCCATCACATAGAGGTGAAGGTTGTAATTACACCTGTAATCCCAGCACACAGAGGTGAAGGCAAGGAGATGAGACCTTCAAGATCATCCTTGGCTGTATAGAGTTGAAGGCCACCCTGGGCTGCACGAAATTCTGTCTAAAACAAAAAGCATATGATAACTGCATGAGATTTGCACAGGAGTGACTCTTGAGGGATTATTCTGTCCTGTTTGTATCCAGAGCTGTGTCTCTTAATTAATGAAACATCCCCCAGGGTCTTCCCAACAGATCTCACTGAACCTAGTTGAACCCTGGCCTGTCATCCATGCACAGAATGAACTTGTGTTCCATAACCCAGTAGGCTCAGACCGAGCATCTGCTTCTCCCCTTCTCCCACTAGTGGTGAGAAGCTGGATGGCTTTGGAGCTTGTTTTACCAAGAGCTTGTTTGTTTTTCCACAAAATTGCCAAGCCCAATTATATTTAACTGTGAACTCTTCTTAATGAAGCTTTAAAACTTGCAAAAGGCATGTTTATTTTTGAAAACTTAGGAAAGCAGAAAACACAAAAACCTTACAGTCCAGTACTTCAAAGTTGAACAGTGTTTGTGCTGGTGGGAACCTTCCTGAATATGTACATAATGCTCATTTTAAAAATTAAAGTTTATGGTGTGAAGCAGTGGGAGTCTGTGGAGGGTCTTCTCATTAGTCGACACCTTGCTTTTGCATTAACAGTCTCATGTTTAATCTCCCAACAAAGCTGATCAGCTGCAACTTTATTCAAACACTAAAAATTACTTAAACGAGTCATCAGATTCCTCTAAAGTTCTTTCCGATGGACACGCTTGGCAGAAAAAGAAGTTGCTTTCTAGGAACTCAGTTTTAAATTTTATTAGAATTACTGATGTGAAATATGAGCTACAGTCTGAAATTACTAAGAACCGTGCTATACATCCAGATCATTCAGATGTTCAATACCGAATACAAGTCAGTTCATCATTTGATGAATATCAAAAAAAACTTTTTTCCCCCATTACGGGTCCTCCAGAATAGTAACTGAAGGGAATTGTGAAGGAAAGTTGAAAGAACTAGTTTCGTCTTCTAGCAGCAAGTTAACTAACAGCTACATTATTATATTATTATACAATACTATATTTGATTGATGGGAGCCATAAAATACTTGAACTTTCCTATTGAAGCAAATTATTTTTACCCTCCTGCATTTTAATATGAAGGAAACTGTCCACCATAGAAACAATACAACGGAATACAAAGAAGAAAATAAGGACTGGAGATACAGCTCAGTAGTAAAGCCCACACCTAGCATGGCTAACAGGGTCCTGGGTTTGATGTCCAGCACTGCCCATAAAAACTAAAAACAAAGTAAAACATTTTTGAATCTTTATTAAATTACAGAAGCAATTACTGCATCCATAATTTTGAGTCTTGGGTTCTTTTCTCACTTGACAGTGAATTGCACACACTACCTAGAACTTTAAACATTCTGACAGCATGGTTTTGACAGCTGGGGATGGTGTTACAATCTCCCCAGCCACTGAAACACATTCAGATGGTTTCTTCTGGTCAGAGTGACAGACGCATCCCTGCCTGTGAGTCTGGTCCCCTCACCCTCCACCACGCCACACTTTTCCCTTTCTTCAGAATCCAGACCTGCACAGGAATGTGCGTTTGCTGTGGGTTTTTTCTTTGACAGCTGCAGCTCTGAGTCTGGTGTCTGTTTGTGCTTAGGGTTTACTGCTCAGCAAGCAGAAATCATTGTGTCTGCATTGGTCAAGATCACAGAGGCCAACATGGATATTATCTACAAAGACATGGTCACTAAAGTGCAGCAGGTGAGCTTGGTTGGGTTGTTGGGCACAATTGAAATCTGAAAATAGGATATTACTTATAGTCAATATTCAAGTAATTCTTTGGATGATGTTCTATTGAAAAATGTATGGTCATTTTAACCATAGTTCAGAGGCAGAATTTATATAAATATTTCATCAAAGCCAATTTAGTCAGTAATTGCAGACTCACACTGAAAGCACTGTGCCTGGACGCCCACTGTTCTGGACAAGCGTACTTTAGTAGCTGGAGATATGGCGGGAACTGTCATGTGATGTCATTGTGTTCTCGCTCCCACTTCACCGTGACTCACTCAGTGTTGGTGCGGAGGACCGTTAGTGTTCTTTCTCATTTTGGAATGGAGGGTGACGTTGCCAATCCCCTCTGCTGTTCTCGTTCTTCTGGTTTCACATTAACAAGCTAGCAAGTGGAGGTGAGGAAGTGGGCTTGGGGGCCAGACTATGCTACATGTTTTGTTTCTCTTTTCTCTAGGAAATCACTCTTCAGCAAATAATGTCTAAGATTGCAAATGTGAAAAAGGACATGATCATTTTGGAGAAGAGTGAATTTTCAGCCCTCAGAGCAGAAAATGAGGTAAAACTACACAGCCACCAGAGAAACTCACTCCGTTAAGACACTGAAATGTACTTTACCCAGAGAGGCACAGATAGGTGTACATCACGGTGGATTTTCAGAGTGTACAGTGCTGATCACGTCAAGATGGGAACATGTCCAACCCCTGAAGTCCAGCTCAGGTCCCTCAGGCCCTCCTCCCAAGAGAAAAGCACTACCCTAAGCTGACCCCACCCAACACTAGTTTTGCCTATTCTAGAATTTGGATGGAGGCCTAGAGTGTGCCTTACAGTAATAGACCTGTTTTTGTTTTGTTTTGTTTTGTTTTGTTTTTATTGTCTATGGTACTGTATCAATATGCCACACCATCCCAGTGTGGTAGACATTAGGATTTTCACAATCTGGGGTTGTATGGACTAAGTTGTTCTACAAAATACCCCTTCTCTTTTCAATCTATTTTTTCATATATGATATGCACATGCATACCACCACAGCGGACAGCTTTGTGGAGCTGGTTCTCTCTTTCCATCTCTCTGTGGTCCTGGGGATGGAACTCGGGCTGTCAGGCTTTCTAGGAGAGTGCTTTACTCACTGAGCCATCTCACGAGTCCGCTTTCCTTTTTTTTTATTTTGAGACAGAGTCTCCCTGTAGCCCCAGCTGACCTGGAGCTCACTATGTAGACCACACTGCCTTGAACTCACAGAGATCCGCCTGCCCCTGCCTCCTGAGTGCTGGGATTAAAGGCATGCACTACCATGCCTGGCTTTTTTTTTTTATGTGTGTGCATATATTACCTGCATGTGTTTAAGTGCACCCATGTCATGCAATGCCCACAGAGGTCAGAAGAGGGCATCAGATCCCCTGAAACTGGAGTTACAGACAGTTGTTGGGTTCTGGGATTCGAACCCCGGTCTTCTGCAAGAACAGCCAGTGTTCTTGACCGCTGAGTAAAGTGTGGCATCTGGCTTATGGAAGTAGTATCTTTGCATCATGCTTGTGTTTTCAGTCTTATTGGAAGTCCTAGAAGGAAGAGTCACTTGTTGTCTGTTGAGTTGGCAAAGTTGTCTTGGAAGTATGCTAGTAGAGGAAGAATTAGTTGAAAGAAAAGGTGAAGGAGGAATAAAAGAAAACAGGGCCACTGAAGGCAGCTGTGTATGTTACAAACAATTGGCACTCACTTGATGGCATCTTCAAGATGAATTAAAGCTGGTTACCAGGTCTACACATGCCTTATAATATGGCTATAAGCTGGGCTTGTGTTTGCTTGGTTGGTTGGTTTTGGTTTTGGTTTTATTTTTGTTTTGAGATGGTCCCGTGCAGCCCAGGCTGGTCTTCAACTCACTATATAACCCATGTTGGCCTCAAACGTGTTGGACAATCCTCCTGCCTCAGCTCTCCATTGCTAGAATTACAGACCTGTGCTACCACACCCAGCTCAGCTAGTCTTGTGTTCCGAATCTAATCATATTTATGGTAAATGAGGGGGAAATTGGAAGAACTTGTACATAAATGCATGTTGTAGTGTTTGATTACCAAGTTTTCTGTTTTCTTCTAACTTTGTAACATATCCCTGACTTGTTTCTGTTTAATGTGTTTTCAGAAAATAAAACTTGAACTACACCAGTTAAAACAACATGTGATGGTAAGACTGTCTTCCTGCCTTTGGGCTTGTTGGTAATTATATTAACTTATTAGTAGATAAAATGCCTAAATACAGCCTGTGTTCTTAAAAAATGTAGTTCTGTGCATATATGTAATATACTTCTAAAGTACACATTGGAAGGTTGCGCTAAGAACACAGCCCATGAATAAATTATCAGTGTCTCTAACCACATCTATTGAAGAAATTGTGTTGGAAGAGATTTTTCTTTTTTGAGATGATGTCTCACTCTGTGTAACTCCAGTTCTCCGTCTTTCTACCTCTGCCTTCTGAGTGCTGGGATTTACAACACTAAGCCCAGCTAAATCATTTTTCAATCAAAATTGTTCTAAACTAGCCACCTGGATTTGTTAGGCTCTTCCAGAAAAAGGGTAGCTTTAGAGATTATGTGTAGGTTTTAAATGGTTAACCGGCCAGCAGTTAGTTAGTTATTTAGTTAGTTAGGAAAGGACATTAATGTTAGAAAAGATTTTGATGAGTCTTAGTGAAAAAGCTTCATGTCAACCACAATTGAGTGTTTGTTTCTTTGGTTCATCTTTACTTTGCAAAGTTGTCTATAAAGAACCTTCATTGCTAGGCTTAGTGGTATGTACCTTTAATCCCAGCATTTGGGAGGCAGAGTCAAGAGAATATTGAGTTCAAGGCTAGCCTTGTCTACATAGTAAGTTCTAGGCAAGGCAGTCAGGGCTACATACTGAGACGCTATCTCAAGAAAAAAAAAAAAAAAGAAAGAAAGAAAAGAAAAGAAATTCTTTCACAGATTCCATACAGAGAATCTAAGATTAAAAGCGGCATGGCCCCTCCAGGCTGGCAAGCTGGTCAGAAGAGATTATTTGTGCATCTGACTGACTTAAGATGTGGTCCAGAGTCCCCTGGCCCCATGAGGCTGGGCTACTCTGCTGGTCCCGCCCAGGCTGGCTCCCCTGGGTTAGAGGCCTCGGACGGTTCAGATCCCTCACATTGGCTTTCTCATTTCCTTTGTCATCTGCCCTCTGACCAGGATGAAGTGATCAAAGTCCGGACAGATACCAAATTAGACTTCAATCTGGAAAAGAGCAGACTAAAAGAATTGGTATGTTCCTTTATTAAAAATAGGCTTTGAATTCATTTCTTTTTAAGATGGAATGCTTGGTAAAGTCTTCAGCTCATATGCAAGTCACTAATACCGTTAAACATTTATTTACCCATTTCTTAGTGTTAACAATTTTGTTTACATTTTTAATTGCATTTTAGATTGTGGCTTAGATTTGATGATTTCAAAAGTAACATTTAAATTAAAATTTTGATCAAATTGGGTGAGTTTTTTTTGTTTATTTCAGAGATAGTAGATTCTGTGATCCACAGGCATTACTAAAAAATTAAACTTGACTTAATCTATTTAATACAATTTAAATCCCCAAAGTCCCTAATTTTGTAAAAGTGAACCTGATTTTCTGATTTAAGTAATATTGCTGTTAACGTTAAATATTAAGTCGTACACTGAACTTGAAGATAAAAGCTTATTTCTGTATGGTCTTTTAAATACTGTGAGTGGCTGTGTGTTTTAATAGATACATTTTGGGTTGCTCTAGTGGAATTCTATTTTTCTAGCAGTTCTGGGACTCGAACTCTAGTCCTCACACATGCTAGACAGGTGTAATACCACTGAGCTACAATGCCCCACAAGCTCCTATCTCTGGTTTTTGTTTCTAATTTTATTACATTATTTTAGTTTATATGCATGCACATGTGGGTAGAGAGGGGCATGTGCATGCATGGCTCACAAATGGAGGTCAAAAGATAACAAAGGATTCTGTTCTCTCTTTCCGCTATGTGGGGTCAAACTTGTGTCATCCGATGTGGAGGCAAGTGCTTTTGTCAGCCAAGCCATATCTCTGGCCCCACGTCTGCTGATGTTGAGCCTGTGAATGCTTCCTGCTCAGACTTGCTTTAGAGGCAGTAACATTAGTTTCATAACTTTCTCACTCTTAGTATGTGCAGAGCACTTCCCACTGGCGTGACTAGGACACTGTGCAGAAGAATCAGACCACTCTTCATGGTCTTGTCATTTTTCACAACGTACCATAGATCAAATGTGTCCTAATGAAGCTAACACTGAAACTCAGACAGGCACATGATTGCACCTGGATCTGCTGTTGGAGTCAGTAGTTAAGTTGAGCGTTGCTCTACAAAATGGTAATTACACCCATTACCCATCTTTAAAATCTTACCATACTCTTCAGTCACAAAGACTGAATCACCTGGCATTCAGAGAACCATTCGATGACCGCCACACGACTAGTGTCCAGAAGAAAAATTCTTGGCAAGGTTTTGCTTGAATCCACTTCATTGAGGAAGATGATTATATGCCTGTAGCTAACCATGCTGGGGAGAAATATATCTAAGAGACTGGGAAGTACAGGATGTGGTGTAGATTAAAGCAAGTGAACTCATGGGATTTACTAACGCTATTAAAGTATTCTTGGTACTGTGAAGTCCTGGGCACCAGCTTACGGTATGGGTAGTGTATCTGTGACAGTGCACTAATAAGGAGTTATTTGGCTTTACTAGCCTCTTAGTAAAGTTAAAATGTTAGTTTAAAATTTAAATTCTGGCTGAAGTTATAGCAGACCCCTGGGTTTGATGCCCTGGACTGATATTTTGAGCCAGTTTCAAAAGCAGTGTGACATATAATTGTTCTGAGGTTCCAAAAAATAAAGCCACAGAAGTGTCATTTTAATAATTGTGACAGTGTCAAGATTCAGGCCTTTCTTTTGCTGTGAGTTTAAAGGAGTGTGGAACATTCAGCTCCACCCTGCCCTCTGGCGGTGATATAATGTGTGATGCTGTCCTGTTAAGGTGTCCCTGGTCGCAAAGGAACTTGGGTTCCTTGGTCACATGACTCCTCTATATTTGGAGGTTTAAGAGCTTTAGAAGGGCTTGTTTTTACTTCTGAGCACTGCATTTTCATACTCTATTCCCCTGGTGGTTCCAGAGGAACATTTTATAACTAAAAGTTTTCTAGATACTTCAAAGTGTTCGTGTTTTTTTCCCTATAACAGTGTTAACTTAGGTCTTAAAAAATCTTCATTTAAAGTATAAGTTGTTGTTTGCTCACATAAATCCTAATGCCCATTACTAAAGAGACATATGATGTTTGATTTTATTGTCAACACAACAGTACTCAATCGCTTCGCTGCCATTAATAGCCAAAGACAAGAAGACATTATAACTCTGGGTAGAATGCACAGTTCCTTCAGAAACACTGGATTGTGATTGCCTAAAGTGGGATTCTACAGTTGTTGTTATTAAGACCAATATGATGGGTTAGTGAGTTTCTTGAATTTGTGTTGTATTTTATAATCAGTACATCTTGTTACAGAATGATATTCCTTGGAGCTATTTTTCCCTGGTATTATATTGTTCCCATCTCTTCTAAGCCTCAGTACTGCCATATTATGCTTGTAGTTATGAGAACATACTCCGAAATTCAAAATGATGTTCCCTTTTTCAGCTCTCCTAAACCCAAAAAACACATGGCTCAATATCCTTCTAAATGGGCCCCAAGGAATTCTGTTCTAATAATGGGCAGGACCCAGAGATTTCACAGCCAAGAGATGAAAAGAGATGAACAGCAGAGAGAGGTGGCAGGCGACAAAGGGGACCTGCATGTCCACAGGGACTCTAAACAAGGAACATCAGACACGATAGAGCAGGCAGGCCACTCTCCTAGGGCAATGGTCAAGTGTTGCACGTTCTAGGAAGTACTGAGACCCACGTGTTTAGGGTGCCAGAAAAGAAGACAGGCGAGTCAACCCAGATCTGACCCATGTTGCATGTTTGTTTCAGTGTTCACTGAACGAAAAGAAGCTTCTGCAACTGAAGACGGAAGTACTGGCCCTGGTAAGAACTGAGACTGACTCTTCTGTCAGTCTGTTCATCTTTGCTTCTTCCCATGCATGCTTTCATGGTTAGCTTTGTTTGTGTTGGTGTGTTATAGGAAGATGTGTGGGTTTAGTGTTGTGGGATTTTTTTCATTGTGAAGGGGAAAAATATATCTGTGTGCGTATATATATATATATATATAGAGAGAGAGAGAGAGAGAGAGAGAGAGAGGAGAGAGTTACCATCATAACAATTTTATGTGCATAATTCAATGTCATTTTTTTATTTTAAATATGTTAATAATTTGAGAATTTCATACATGCATACAAGGTGTTTTGATCAAATCCATGCCCACTCCCTCCAACTCCTCCCATGTCTCCCCATCACTTTTTCTGATAACTTCACGTACTCTTCTTTTTCTGCTTTTGGCCACTCTGACACCCCCCCTTTGAAGAGGTAACCCTAAAGTCTTTTAAGGATTAGATACAAGCTGCCCTGCTCTGACTTTTTCCTAGTTCCCTATCCAGAACTTGAAATGCTAACTACTCTTGCCTTTACTTCTCCTTCACATCTCCTATTCACCAGTCAAGGACTTTCTTTTCCCCCTACAGATAAGAGTTATGCAATTTGGGAGTCTTTTAGATAGAACTACTGAAAGGGTACCCCAGTTGCCTCATCCTGCATCCCTGTTCAGCATGGAAGAAGCCAGAGCAGTCTGCATCCAGATTCCCTTTTGGCAATTTGGGTAACCTCTTCAGAGGATGGTGTGATAAGAATAGGAGGTAGGAATTGGCTAGACATTTAGGGTAAAAAGATCCCAAAGAGAAGTAGCCAGTTTCTTGGGTAAAACTCACAGTGTCCTTGGGCCTCTTAGCAACATACTCCATTTCAATGTCATTTTTTAAGATTTGTTTTTAATTATGTGTATATGTATGTGTCTGTGTGTGGGTATGTGCCTGTGGAGGCCAAAAGAGGACATTGGATCCATGGAGCATGGTTGTAAGCTGCCCAATACGGGTGCTGGAAACCAAACTGTGGTCCTCTACAAAAGCAGCAAGCGTACTACACTACTGAGTCATCTCTCTAACCCTAGTGTCATTTCTTCTGCAAAGGTGAAACTATCTTTCTGGGGGTGTGCACCCATGCATGCCCTGCAGAGGCTAGAGGTCAACATCAGGTGTCTTCTTTAAGCCTTATATTTTGAAACAGTCTCTCAGTGAACCTGAAGCTCACCAGTTGACTAGACCAGCTGGCCAGTGAGCTCCTGGGGTCCACCTGTCTGCTTCCCAGCACTGAAGTCAGAGGCACGCTCCTCCGCTCGGCCTCTACATGTGTGCTGGGGATCTTGAACACAGGCCCTCATGCCTAAGCATCAAGCATTTGACTCAGAGAGCCATCTCCACAGACCCAGAACTGTACCTCTTAAACACTGGTTTCCCATCCCTCCTCCCAAAGCCCCTGACAGCCCCCTTTCTACTTTCTCTGTGAATCTGACTAGATAGCCTCCTACAGGTAGAATCATATGGCCTTTGTCTTTGTGTGGCTGATTTATTTCAGTTAATGTAATGCCCTTGGGTTCATCCATGTTGTTGGCAGTGACAGAACTTCTTCCTTTTTCAGACCGAATAATACTCTGTTATATTCCCTACCACATTTCATCCATTCATCTTTTGACACTTGAGCTGCTTTCTTCATTTGGCTTTTGTGGAAATGCTGTGAGTAGTGTGCAGACAACTGTTGGCATCTCTGCTTTTGGTTTTGGGGATAAATACCCAGAAGTTGAGAGCTGTAGGATTTTCAGACTTAACAACAACAACAAAAAAAATACACATATCTTCATATCTTTTTTTTTTTTTAAGACAGGGTCTCCCTGGCCTGGACCTTTCTATGTAGACCAAGTGGGCCTGCCTCTGCCTCCCCAGTGCTGGGATCAAAGGTGTGGACCTCTATGCCCAGCATAAAATTATTTTTTTGAGGGCTGGAGAGATGGCTCAGTGGTTAAGAGCACTGGCTGCTCTTGCAGAGGACCAGGTTCAGTTCCCAGCACCCACATGGCGGCTGATCACCCATAACTCCAGTTCCAGGCGAATCCGATGCCCTCTTCTGACCTTCTCAGGCATTGCATGGCATGGATGCACTTACACAATACTATTCATACATGTAAAATAAAAATAATAAATAAAATATTTTTTAATTATCTTTTTGAAAGTTTAAGTCTAATGATCGACAAATAATGGATGATGGTATCTTATAATTTATGGCATGTATTAATCCTTTTCCATATATACATATGGAAAGTTGTTTTTATTTTTATTTTATGTGTTTGAGTGTTTTACATGCATGTATGTAAGTGTACCGTGTGTGCAGGGTCCACAGAGGCCACAAGAGGGCATCAGAGCCCTTAGAACTGGAGTTGTGGACAGTTGTGAGCTGCTATATGGGCCTGGGAATCAAACTCAGATCCTCTGCAAGAGCAGCCAGTGCTCTTAACCACTGAGCCCTCTCTCCAGCCCCAGAAACATGTATTTCTATGTACATCCCATAGCTTAGCAGTAGAGCATGTGTGTAGGCTATGCAGAGAGAAAGAGAGAATATGAATCCATATTGTTACCTAGGACCTCTAAGCTAAAGAAGGCTCCCGTGGTATTTTTGAATATTTCTCTGGAAAAGTTTTATTTCCTTACTATCTACCTGCATTGGTGTGTATAAGAAACTCCACTAGGATTTTTAGTGGAACATTCTCAGTGTTTTTATGCATTATCATAACAGCCAAATTCTCTGCCTTTTAAGGTTAAATATGTAACTTGTAGTTGTTTTATGTTTGGAGAAGAATAGAAGGTGGCTCTTGATAGCTGAGCCTTATGTTGATAAAACACTCGATGTTTGACCTGTGAAAGAAGAAAGCTCATAAAATGTGACTGGGAATAGTATGGAGACAGTACTGTCAGATCCTGCTGTGTTTCTCGGAATTTCAGAGTTACTGTCCATCTGCAGGGGCTGGGCAAGGTCAAGGCAGTCACCACCATTGAAAACAAGCTGGCCTCGTGATGCCTTGGCATGTAAAGCAATCTACAGTTCTCAAAAACTTTCACATAGATTATCATGCTTGACTCTTTCAACAGCTCTTATGGAGGTAAGACCAATGGTGGGTGTCCCCCCACTTTTTTCCACTCGGTGACAGACATGAGGCGGTAAGGGTCCTAGGCAGTATGGTGTGGCCTGAGGATAGGCAGAACCAAGACTAACCCCAAGCTTCTGCTCTACAGGACTGCACCCCGCTGGGAAGGAAGACTGGACTCAGAGCAGAGGGCAAGGTACCCACAGGCTCTAATGCTCTTAACCTCTTTGTTTTAAAAGCATGCCCAGCAAGATCGGGCCCTGACTCAGACAGACAGGAAGATAGAAACCGAGGTTGCCGGCCTCAAGACTCTGCTGGAGGTACACAAGCTTGATACTATCAAATACTTAGCAGGTAAGTGGCTTTACTTCTGAGTATTTAAGACAACCTGAAAAGAAGGTACCTCAGCTTCATGAAATAGGTCAGTGGCAGGCACTGCAGTTCATTGGCTAACACTGTCTCATGCTTTGACATTTTTTTAAATTGCAGAGTATCTTACAGTGTTCAATAGATGGAGTGTCTTACTTTAATTTGCATTTTTCTTCCTTCCTTAATAGTAAAGAAAGTGCTGTACTTTATAGTTGATGGAACCATAAATTTGTTAAAATGTGTTCCTTGAATTGTGGTTTAGGGATTTTAATGGAAGGCCTTTGGCTTGTGATCTTTCTACTTCACTGATGATATTTGCTGGGGACGATATATGCATATGTGTACAGGTGTATGAGCCCATGTGTGCACAAGGGGAGAGCAGAGGAGGAGATCAGGTGTCCTTCTCTGTCACACTACCTTGTTCCCTTGAGACAGGGTCTGTCACTGAACCTGGAGCTAGGCTGGCAACCAGCAAGCCCCAGCAATCCTTCTGTCTCCATTCCCAACAGACCTGGGGTTATTGGCATGCATGGCTACATCCAGCCCTTTACATGGGTTCTGGGGATTCGAACTCAGGTCCTCATGCATGTACCCCCTGAGCTATCTCTCTCAACCTAGTGATACTCTTTTTTAGGGAGTCATTTTGGTTTTGGAATTTTTAAGACAAAAGAAGGAATAATTAGGCATGGAAAAAAATCACTATTTCAAGTCAGTTCTAACATTTTGTATTAGTCAAATATTTTAAAGTTATAGCAGTATTTAGTAGTGAAATTTTGTTTCTTATTGAAGTACATAGCACTTATGTATGTACCTTGATCCGGGAATTTTTGTGATATTGAAAAGTTTTCTTGAGTGTTTGCACTCCGACGATGATGGTTGGGGACTTGTTCTCTATTAAGTAGTGTTTCTTGAATTGCACCTTAGCAGTAGGAAAACTGAATTTCCAGGTTTTTACTGCTGGTATAGAGGTGAGGAAGTGCCTGTGTGTTCTTAATAAGTAGCCAGCCCTCCTCTTTCAGCCCCTCTAGCTGGCTTATGTTACCTAGTACAGCGTAAACAGGAAAAGAATCTCCCAAGTAATTTAGTAGGACTAATAATACTTTCAGTTATTTTTTCTTACAGGGTCTGTATTCACGTGCCTAACAGTAGCTCTGGGATTTTATCGCCTGTGGATGTAATGAAGTGTCTATTTAAAGAAATTTCCATTATTTTGCCTTAAAAGTACCAGATTGTTGTTCCTCACACCCCCCTTCTTTGTTTCAAAGTTAAATCCTGATTTGACTTCATGCATATTATTTATTTCTATGCAAACTATGGGCACATAACCATGGTGAAGAAGTGGGGAGCTCTGTGATCAATCCTCAGATCTTCCCTGTTTTGTTGGCTTTTTGGCCAAGTGCTGTGGACAAAGCCTTCAAGACTCCATTCAGCTAAACCAGTGGACTTGGTCTTGCCTGTGATTTATACCAAAAGTCTGTATTGGTATAATTCTCTATAACTCTAGGTATTTTGTCACATAGAGGATTTGGGATCACTTTTTGAAGATAAAGTAACTTTAAATATGGACCATCTTTGAACTTCAACCCGGAACGCCAGCTCCTCCCTGCCTGTTGCCACAGTCACTCCCTGCCATGCCATGCGGTGATTGCAGCAGCTGGTGTGTTAGTGATGCAGCTGTGCTGATACACCTTGGTGGCTTTTTCTCTGATGTCTGTTGTCTTAGTAACATTGTCATGGTTTTTATTAATGTGCCTTTCAGCTAGAAAATCTTGTTACCTAATGAAGCACTGTAATTGTAACAGGAGTTCTTACTGCTTACATTCACTTTGGGGGACTCAAGGGAAAGGGGGATTTTGTTTTTGAGACAAGATTTTGCTATGTAGCCCAGACTGGCTTCAAACTCACAGTCCTGCCTCAGCCTCTCAAGTGCTGAAGTTATAAGCATATGCCACCATGCTGGCTTCTTTTACCTTTTAGAATGCTCGATTTCCCTTCCCTCTTCACCGTCTCCGTCCCTCATGCCAGAAGGGCAGTGATACCGCACTGGTAGCCTTACCTACCTAAAGCTTTGCAGTTCTCAGCATCAACTACTCTTTGTGGTTCAGAGTCAACTTCCTCTGGTCTCCATCTGCTTTTTATGATGTGCTGAGCTTTCCTCCTGTGGAGTAGCCAGATAGTGTGCACAGCTTTCGTGATAGAATAGATGTCATTGGTGAATCCCTCTTCGCCTGTGAGCAGCTCGCGTTATCACTTTCCAAAGGAGAGAGCCACCATGCTCAGCCTTGGCCTGATCCAGATTCATTTCGTTCGTGGTTGAAGACATCTTCACACCCACCTTACCTCTATATTTAAAACAAATAAACCCTGGGTGTCACTGGGGTTATTTTGGAGATGTTCGTTCTTGTCTGATTTAAGTGCTGACTCATGGACAAGACTAAGCATTGGGAAGCTGGGACCTTTCTGGTTTTTCCACACACATGCGTGGTGCACAAAAGCTGGTACATTGCAGAAGCCACACAAGATTGGCGGAGGAATAAATCACCCTTTATCATTCTTCCAACCACATTGCCCCCTAAAACAAAAGTTACCTTTTGTTCCTTGGATATAATTTCTAAGTTTTAGATGTTATTAAGTCCTTGCCTTTTTTGAAAACATTTGTGTAAAAAGATTCTGAGTTCCCCATTATACAGAAATCAAGTACTTTTGTATTGGACTGGTTTCAGAGTGAAATATAAGTTTAGCCTTTTCAAATAGATTACAAATTGTCTTATCCACTTAATAGAATATGTTGTTACTACACTCATCCCCTTTCAATGAAGAGTCCCAAAGACTGCCCACCCAGCAGTTGCCTTACCACGCTATAGGCCTGGTGAATGCCACCCCAGCTAGACCACAATTGTTCCTGCTTCATGTCGGCACAGCTAGAGAAAGGGCTAGAAGGCCCATCGCTCTTAGCAGGTCACATTGCCAAATAAAGACTGGCTCCCAGGAGGAAAAGGCACTGGACAATTGTTTCCCAATACATGCTAACCTTAGCTAGTTTAAAAATAGAGGGTGAGTGTCCTTCCATCCTATCAAGTGTGTTTTAAGTAACACATGCCAGAGTGATGTTCTTGCATCTGCTCAAAGTATTCCACAGTGTTTGTGGTGATGGTGAGCTGTGTCATTGATTTTGCTGTGGAGTTCTGTTAGCACAGAACAGTCACTTTGGCCTTCACAATGAACTGTCATCTCATTGAGGATTTGGGACTGTTTCCTAAACTGTATTAAATTTGAAAAGCATTGAGCCAAAAATACACATGTAACCCTCCCATCACTGGCTTGGACATGTGTGAACAGGATAAGCATGCTACCACCAGGCACTGCACTGGCACTTTGGGTGCTGCCTGGCTAGTGAGGACCCAGAGCTCTATGGGAAACTAGGCAGAGGTGCACGGAGTGTGAAACACTTGGCAAAGCTTCTGGGTAGCAAACTGGGATGTGGCCCACAGGGAGGTTAACCATAGTGAGATGGGGTGGAAGGGTCAAATGGGCTTTGGCTTTCCTTTGCTTCCCATACATGTCACTCTTCATTCTTAAAGGGTTCCCCCATTTTCCTGCTGTACTGTTTTCTCCCCTCCTCTGCCCTTTTTTGTGCTTGCTAGGGGTCAAACCTCAAGCTTTGCATATGCTGGGCAACCAGTCCTGCCGTCTCCACAGCCCTTGGTGGTTTGTAGTTCTGATTAGTTTAGGGGTTTTGCTGCTGTTATGGGTTTTTTCTTGTTTTGGCTTTGTTGTGCTTTGAGACAGGGTCTCTCTGTAGCCCCAGCCGGCCTGGAGCTTGCTGTGTAATCAGGCTGGCTTCGCAGAAATACACATGGCTCTGCTGGAACCTTGTTTTTTAAGAGGAGGTCTTGCTGTATAGCTCACATGTGCCTAAGTGCCCCATCCTCCTGCCTCAGCCTCCCAAGTGTTGGGATTACAGGCACTAGTCAGCATGCCTGGCTCCCTCTTGTCTTTTTAAAAAAGCCTGAACTCCAGTTTCACTCCTTTAGTATGACCACTAGTATGCAAAACTTTGGGGTTCCTTGACTTTCGTATCACTTTGACTTTCTCAGCTGGTGTTCTAGTGTTGTATCTTGCAACACTAAAGCTGATTGTGTACATTTTCCCCTCAAGTATGCAAGGCACCTCAGTTGGGAAGTCACGGGTTCAAGAAGAAAGGCCTGACTTAGCACAGAAGTACTGCTGGAGTCTGTCCTACCAGGATCCTGAGCTATAGCACACGTGCCTAGACTGTCCCATACACACGCCTGGACTGTCCGGTATGGGTCTTAAGCTGCTGTCTCCTTCGTAGCTGTGTGGAGGCTCCATCTTCCCTCTGACTTTGCTAGTCCCTCCTCCCCAGCTTTCCAGTCTCCGATGAACCATGTCACTACTGTGAGCAGCTCCCTTCCCCCACCCATGTGTGCTGTGTCCCAGGACTGGCGTCCATCTGAACAAGTGCCTGACAGATCCCACTCTAGAACTTGTGTCTAGAAAACTTTGACTTTAACCTGAGAAGATCAAAATTGTTAAACAGCTTTTATGGCACTAAAGAAAGAATTTTTTAACCAGGAATAGCTTATTCTTTATGTATGTAAGATATTTGAGAATGTTTAACTGGTGGAATTTTATTCAGAAAATATTTATCTTTTTACAGATTTGCACTTACATTCCTTTGATTACAATTCAGAACATTTCTTAACTTTAGCAAATATTCAATTATCTTTTATTATCGTATAGAGTGAATATATTTTATTACCCAAATAAAAGATTTAATTTTATGTGACTAATAGACTTTTCTGATGGTTCAGATTGAATATGAAAAGCTACAATGCCTTCTTCCTGGAACAACTGTATTTAAACCATTAATCCTATCCATTGTAAAATGATACCACTTTCTTACCTATGGTGAGTTGTAAGTAAATCTAATACCTAAAAATATGGGTTTACATAGAATATACATTTGAAAGTGAACATCTGATTTGCAAAATAAATTTTTATTTGAAAGAATTATTTTAGCATCTGTGTGTAAAGTGTTTAACTACTTGTTTAAGGGGAAATGATAAAACTAATACCAAGGGGAGCTGGAGAGATGACTCAGTAGTTAAGAGCACTGGCTGCTTTTGCAGAAAACCTGGGTTTGATTCCCAGCACTCACGTGGCAGCTCACAACCATCCATAACTCCAGTTCTAGGAGATCTGATGCCCTCTTCTGACCTCCACAGGCATTATATGACACAGGTGCACTTACATACAGGCAATACACTCATACACATATAATAAAAATAATGAAATTTAGCCGGGCGTGGTGGCACACACCTGTAGTCCCAGCACTTGGGAGACAGAGGCAGGTGGATCTCTGTGAGTTCAAGGCCAGCCTGGTCTACATAGTGAGTTCCAAGACAGCTGGGCTACAGAAAGATCCTGCTTCAAAAAGACCAAAAAAAAATTTTGGCTTTAAAAAAAAAAGTTAATACCAAGGTTTTAGAGATAGCTAAAGGACTCAGGTGGCCAGTCACAGAAATCCAAATCAGACTTGTATGAGCAAAAAGAGTGTTTCAGCCTAACTTACTAGAGTTGGGAAAACAAGTCTAATGATCAGAGCTTGCCTTGCCACACCTCGCCTGGTCCCTGGGCATAAGCATCTCAGACCTACTTGTACACACAGAGCACCTTCTGTGTTGTGCACACATGCCTTCGTATCAGTGACTTGAGATCTCCCCTTTGAAAAAGCCTCAGCAGGTGGTGCTGAAGCTATTGCTGGGTAAGTCTGGGGTAACAGCAAACAGGGTCCCCAGAGGACCTGTGGAACAAATTCCCTTAGAAACAGCTCTTCCCGAGTCAGACTCTGCAGGCTGATCTTGAGTGTAGGGAATGGCTGCCCCAGAGGCATGCAAAGGAACACTGGGTTAGTGGGGAAATGAAATGTATAGACAGCCCGGAAAATGTTGGACACATCATTTTCTCCGGAAATCTTTCACCAAAGTTAGACAAAGAAACTAAGTTTAGCCAGGCACGGTGGCTCGTGCCTGTAATCCTAGCCTTTAGGATACTGAGGTAGAAAGATTGCCTTGACATTGAAGCTAGCCTGGACTACTTAGTTCCAGGCCAGCCTGGATTATGCAGTAGGACCCTGCCTCAAAAGACTAAATAAAGAAACTGGCTTGAGAGTAAGCAGCAGTTTGTGAAAGACTAATAGCAGATGAGGTAGGGTGAGACCCTGAGTGATTTGTAGACTCAGCCTTCAAGGCCCCAAATCAGTGTGCAGCACTTTACGTTTTAGTTCTTCACCCACACTGCCTTCCCCCGGCCCCATTCACATCTGCAGTGTTTGAGCAAACTGACACCTTTCCTAGCGACTCTGATTTTTTTCTCTCTGAAAGGAAAGCATTTTCTAAAAACAGATTTCTATCTGGAAGATGAACCTCTGGCATCCCACAGCAAGGCTTCCCTGCTCGCTACCCTGCCAGACATTGTCTGCCTTAATCCTGCAGCGTCCGCAGGTCGTTGCCATGGAGCTACAAGGTCATGGACCACTGGGCCCTGAAGGAGGACTGGGCTGGCTACCACTAGCACATGGGTCTAAGCATCAGCCTCATTTACTCAGAACTATGGGATTCTGATCCTCTATAGATATCACAGATCTGCAGATAACGTGTACATGTTTATGTACATGTATGTGTACATGTGGATGCCCGTGGTTAACACCAAGTATCTTCCTTGATAGGTATTGTTTTGAGACAAGGTCCTTCAATGAACCTGGAGCTTGCTGATTTGACTAGACAGGCTGGCCAGCGAGCCCCAAGGATCCTCCTGTCTCTTACATCTCCAATGCTGAGATTATAGGTACTTCCCAACATGCTTGACTTTTTTATGTGGGTGCTAGGAATCTGAACTTTTGTGCAACAAGCGCTCCACTGACCATGCCATCTCCACAGCCCCTTGCTCTTAGCTTTCAATCAATCTCTCTTTTT
>NW_008336933.1:126109-129470 GCF_000622305.1 Nannospalax galili
GCAGAACTGAGTTACACAGACTAAAGGGAACCTTCTGCTCTTTCAGCCCCCCTAGTAGGAGGCAGGCACGCCTGAAAGAGGCTGAAAATCAACAGTGTTGGTTGCAAAGTTGTGAAAATAAAACGGGTTGCACACTTGAGAGAACCATGCAATCAGCATGAAGTTGCTTTCCCTTAGTGGCCAAGACACTGCACATTATCCCTTCTTTTTAATTCCAGTGCTAAGTGGCTAATTTTTTTTTTTTACTTTTTTTACTGTATATCTTTTATTGAATCTTTGTGCATTTCATACAAAACATTGTAATCATATTTATACCCCTCCCCCATCCACACACCCCCCAGAGCCTCCACCCTCGCCAGATTTCATGCATTATATCATCTATGTTAAGGCCTAGCAAATCACATTTGTGTACCCAGATGTCCCTCAGTGCAAGTTCATCCACTGGGGTCTAGTCAGCCTATCTAGAGTCACTCCCTTAAAGGAGATCAACTCTCCCTCACCCAGCAGTAATCAGTTCTTCAGCTAAGCTTTGGGTCTTCTGCCCATTTCCTCAGTTCTATGCTAGGTTTTTGTCTGCTTGAGTTTGCATGGGCCTTGTGAATCCTGACACCATCACTGTAGGCTCATATGAGCAAGGTCCCAGGAGGCTTGTAAGACTCTTATATCCCTATGGTCATGCACCTCCTCCCCTGGATCTTACAATCTTTCTGCCCCCTCTTCTGCAGTGGTCCCTGAGCCCTGGGTGGGTAAAGTTTAATACAGGAGTCCTGTCCAGGGACCCACACTCTGAAGACTTATTCTCTATGTTTTGGCCATTTGTGGCTTCCTCTCTAAGTGGGTGATTTTCTGTTTCACACACTATTTTTTGAGTTTATTTATTATTTATCTATCTATCTACCTATCTACCTATTTATATATTTATTTACTTTGAAACAGGGTCTCAGTGTAGTCCCAGCTGGCCTGGAACTTGCTATGTAGACCAGGCTGGCTTTGACCTTACAAAGAGCCACTGACCTCTGCCTCTCAACTGCTAGGATGAAAGGCATGTACCACCATGCCCAGCTATTTTTATTTTTTAGGTATATGAATGTTTTGCTTGCATGTATGTATGTGTTCCATGTGTGTGCCTAGGTGTTCCTGGTACCCCAAGAGGTGAGAAGAGGGTGTTGAATCCCCTGAAACTGGAGTTACAGGTGGTTGTTTGTCACCATGTGGGTGCTGGGAACTGAACCTGGGCCCTCTGCAAGAGCAGCCAGTGCTTTTAACTGCTGAGCCATCTCTATAGCTCCTTTCACACACTATTTTTACTGGCTCTTAAATTGTTTTTCAAAATTGCATGAATAATTTCTAGGATCCTATCATAATTCTGGATTAATTTGGATGCTTGAAGAGGGAGGGGAAAAGTTACTGATTACTAAATTCACATACACATTTGGGAATTTCTTAAAACTTCTCCATTCAAAGTTACATACCCTCAGCTTTGGTGTATTGCTTTAACCAAAGGTAGGAGAACCCATCTAGCACTCCCTTCTACTCAAAAGGAACAGGAGAATGGTCCCAGCATCCAAGTCTCTATCGCCTCAGATGTTATAATGTACATACCTGTCCACCACCTCTATCCTCATGGATGACAGAGAGACAGAGAGAAAACTCCCATGGTTCTTTTTACAAGGCACCAATAGCAGGAGACGTCCATCCTCATGACCTAATAACTTCCCAAAGCCCCACCTCCTGATATTATCACATTAGACTTGAGTTTCAGCATGAACTTGGTAGAGAACACCAAGACCTTAGTTCCTGAATTTCTGGTCATGACAGTAGTGTCTGTTCTAGCTTACTTTTCTATTGCTATGGTATGCACCAGGACTAAAAGCAACTTAGGGGAGGAAAGGGTTTATTTCATCTTATAGGTGACATACAGTCCATCATGAAGGGAAGCTAAGGCCAGAACTCAAAGCAGGAACCTGGGGGCCATAACTGAATCAGAAGCCATAGAGGAATGCTTCTCACTAGCTTTCTCCAAACTTGCTCCGAGTCAGCTACCTTTCTTATACAGCCCAGGTCTAAGACCTGCCTAGGGATGGTTCTGCCCACAGTGGGCTTGGCCTTCCTAGATCAATGAGCAAATTAAGAAAAAGCCTCATACACATGGCCACAGGCCAGCCTGATCTGGGAAGTTCTGTTGAGGTTCCCTCTTCTGAAGTGACTCTAGGTTTGTATCAAATTGAAAGATGAAGTTAAATATGACAGTGGTGGTGATCCTAGGACTGTGCTGAGAGCTTTGACTCACTGCGTTCCTGGCATAGTAATAAAGTCTACACATTTATCTCATCCATCACACCCCTGTAAAGTAAGTACTGAAATCATCTCCACTTTACAAGTGAGGACTCCGAGGCATAGAAAATCAAGTAAATTGCCCCCCTCCCCAAGCAGCCCGCTTAGAAGTGGTGCCTCCAGATTCAAATCCAAACATTCTACCTTCAGAAAATAGATGCCCTAACTACCAGATCACATTCAGGAAGAACCAAATGAGTTCAAACATGAAAATGTTCTGTAAACCCCATGTGTGCATAAAATCCATCATGTAGGAGACGGTGTCTTTGGACCTCCAGTGAAGTGGCTGAGATCTCAGCAGACTGCCAGGGATTACTGAGCTCTGGCCTCCCGCTGCCCTCCACCTAGCAGAGGGCCTGTGAATCCAGGGGACTGCCTGAGAGCCACCTGATACTGCCCCACCTAGTGGTGAGTTTCTCCTAATTGCACCATACCCATCCCCCTACCTGGGGTTTCTGAGACCCCGCCCAAGGCCTCAGGGCAGATCTGGCTTTGGTAGGCTAAGGCTGAGATCCTAGCAGACAGCCTGAGAGGGTGGATTCAGACCTCCTTCGGTGTAGCTGCTCGGCTGGGATCTCAGTAGAACACCAGAGAGTGCCAAGTTCTGGCCTCCCCCTGGTCTCCCTCTAGCAGAGGGCCTGAGAACCCAGGGGACTGCCTGAGAGCCCCAGATCCTGCCTCTACATGGTGAAGGAAGCCTTGGTGTACCTAAATGGACCCTGAATTGGGCTTCTGTGGGTACTCCCGAATAGCTGATCTGGAGCCATCAGTTCCCACCAAATTAAACCTGAGAGAACCTGAACCCGTACCAACCAGCTTAACATAACCAATAAAGGATCTATGTGCCCCGATAATACAAACAGAAGCATACTTCAACTTAATTCTCATATCAGAATCATAAACAACAGAAGAAATTCACATCCAAAAACCACAATGAAAGAATAATAGAATGGAAAGCCAAAACACTTATGTCCCCACCAAATGCCACCAATCCTATAGAAGAGTTCTACAAGGAGAACCCCCTAGA
>NW_008336933.1:130417-132347 GCF_000622305.1 Nannospalax galili
TTTCATGATATGAATAGCCTGAAAGAATACATGTTCACAAAACCAGCCCTTCAAAGAACACTTGAAGCAATACAGAGAGCAGAGAAAGAAACAACTATACCCTAGGGGGAACAAAAGAAAATAAACAAAGTTTTAATCTAGGAAACAAAATTACACAGAGAACACAAACAACAATCAAAATGACAGTAACCAATACACATCTTTCAATAACTTTAAATATCAATGGACTGAACTCCCAAGTCAAAAGACACAGGCTAAGTGAATGGATTAAGAAACAAAATCCATTTCTTTGCTATCTGCAAGAAATCCATCTCACCTTCAAGGACAGGTACTACCTTAAAGTAAAAGGATGGAAAAGGATATTCCAAGCAAATGACACTAAGAAACAAGCAGGTTTTGCAATTCTAATATCTGACAAAATAAAGTTCAAAGAAAAACTAATCAGGAGAGATAAGGAGGGTCACTTCATTCTGATCAAAGGAACAGTTAACCAAGAAGGTATTACAATCCTTAACATATGTGCACCAAATTCTGGTGAACCCAAATTCATAAAAACAACACTACAGGACTTTAAGACACAGATTAACCCCATCTCCGTAATACTAGGGGACTTCAATACACCCACTGTCTCCATTAGACAGGTCAACTGGACAAAGAATAAACAGAAACATCTAAATTAAATGATACCATAAATCAAATGAACCTAACAGATATCTTTCAATTATTCTACCCAAATACCAAAGAATACACCTTCTACTTCGCACCCCATGGAACTTTTTCAAAAATTGACCACATACTGGGCCACAAAACAAACCTCAATAAATACAAAAATATTGAAATAATTCCATGCATTCTATCAGATCACGAAGCAATAAAGCTCAAAATCAACACTGGATAAAACCCTAGTCACTACATGAACTCATGGTGATTGAATAGCACACTCCTAAACAATGAGTGGGTTAAAGGAGAAATAAAGAAAGAAATAAAAGAATTCCTGGAATTCAATGAAAAGCATCATACAGCACAACCTCTGGGACATATTAAAAGCAGTCCTAAGAGGGAAGTTTATAGTGCTAAGTGCCTACATTAAAAAATTGGAAAGAGCCAAAAGAAATGACCTAACACTGCAACTCAAGGCACTGGAAAGGCAAGACCAAATGAAATGCAAACCCAGCAGAAGAGAAGAAATAACAAAAATCAGAGCAGAAATTAATGAAATAGAAACAAAGAAAACAATAAAAACAAGGTAGACAGACCCTTAGCCCAGTTAACTAAAAGAAAGAAAGAGCAAATCCATATCAACAAAATCAGAGATGAAAGGGGAAACATCACAACAGACACCCAAAAGATCCAGATCATTATAAGGGAATATTTTAAAAACCTATACGCTACTAAATCTGAAAGTCTAAAAGAAATGGATGGGTATCTGAAATCATGGGTCCCACCAAAGTTAAACCAAGAAGAGATCAAAAGTTTATATAGACCCATAACATATGAGGAAATTGAAGCACTAATACAAAGCCTCCCAACTAAAAAAAAAAGCCCAGGCCCAGACGGATTTACAGAAGAATTCTATCAGACATTTAAAGAAGACCTCGAACCAATACTACTTAAATTATTCAAAACTATAGAAACAGAGGGAGAACTCCCAAATTCCTTCTAGGAAGCCAGCCTCACTCTAATACCCAAACCAGGTAAAGACACAACCAAAAAAGAAAACTATAGACCCATATCCTTAATGAACATAGATGCAAAAATTCTCAGTAAAATACCTCCAAACCACATACAGACACATCAAAAGATCATTCACCATGATCAAGTAGGCTTTATCCTAGAGACGCAGGGATGGTTCAATATACACAAGTCAATAAATGTTATTAATCATATAAATGGACTCAAAGACAAAAACCACATCATCATCTCAATAGAT
>NW_008336933.1:132868-133336 GCF_000622305.1 Nannospalax galili
ACTATACCTAAGAGATCCCAAAAGTTCCACCAGAAAACTCCTAGAACTGATCAACACTTTCAGAACAGTGGTAGGTTAAAAAAATCAATCTACAAAAATCAGTAGCCTTTCTGGACAAAGAATAATAAACAATTGGAGAAAGAATACAGTGAAATGCTCCCACTCACAATTGCTGCAAAAAAATAAAATATCTTGGAATAAATATGACCAAAGACAATAAAGATGTCTACAATGAAAATTTTAAATCATTAAAGAAAGACATTGAGGAAGACACCAGGAGATGGAAGAACCTCCCATGCTCATGGATTGGAAGTATTAATATTGTGAAAGTGACCATCCTACCAAAAGCAATATATAGATTCAGTGCAATCCCAATCAAAATCCCCATGACATACTTCACAAAATTAGAAAAAAAAATTATTAAATTCATATGGAAGCGCAAAAGACCCCAGATAGCCAAAACATCCC
>NW_008336933.1:133355-134315 GCF_000622305.1 Nannospalax galili
GCTGGGGTGGATTACTATGCCAGATCTCAAAGTATACTACAAAGCTATAGTCATAAAAACATCATGGTACTGGCACAAAAACAGACACATAGATCAATGGAACATCATTGAAGATCCAAACCTGAGTACACACAATTTCAGCCACCTGATATTTGACAAAGGTGCCAAGAACACAGAATGGAGGAAAGACAGCATCTTCAACAAATGGTGCTGGCAAAACTGGATCTCCACTTGTAGAAGAATGAAACTAGATCCTTATCTTTTGCCTTCCACAAAAGTCAACTCCAAATGGATCAAAGACCTCGGTGTGAAACTGGAAAACCTGAAACTATTAGAAGAAAACATTGGCAGTAACTTACAACATATAGGTGTGGGAAAGTATTTTCTAAGTCAGAAGTTACTCAGGAATTAAGGTCAGCAATCAACAAGTGGGACCTCATTAAACTAAAAAGCTTCTGTACAGCAAAAGAAACAATCAAAAAATGAAGAGAAAACCCACAGAATAGGAAAAAAATCTTCACCAGTGACACATCTGACAGAAGTTTAATACCCAGAATATATAAACAACTCAAAAAACAAAGAATCGAGAAACCAAACAACCCAACTTAAAAATGGGCTAAAGATCTAAACAGAGCGTTCTCAAAGGAAGAATTAAAGATGGCTAAGAAACATCTCAAAAGGTGTTCAACATCATTAGTAATTAGGGAAATGCAAATTAAAACCACCCTAAGGTATCACCTTACTCCAATCAGACTGGCTAGGATCAAGAGAACAAATGATACCAAATGCTGGCGAGGACGTGGAGAAAGGGGAATGCTCATTCACTGCTGGTGGGATTGCAAACTTGTGCAACCTCTATGGAAAATCGTGTAGAGAACTCTTAAAAAGCTAAAAATGAACCTACCATATACCTGGTTATACCACTCCTTGGCATATACCCAAAGAACTCATCCTATTGTA
>NW_008336933.1:134438-154800 GCF_000622305.1 Nannospalax galili
TACAGCAGTCCCTTCTGCATGAAATAACTACCATCATCACGACTTCAGCTGAGCCTGATTGCTAAACATTGTTACAATTGGGCTTGATGACGGTTGTGCTCATTCATTAAAGGAGGGCCAAGCAGGGTCACTGGACCCTCACTGGAGTACCCAGCCACTCTTCCCCGGCAATTGTATGTAATTTGACCCTAATAACACGTAGCCTCCTGGATTTGGAGAGGGCTAAAGTACACAATCTGGGGAAGGCTAGGAAGAGAAGGCATGACCCATGCTAGGTAAAGGCTTTCCAGTGTGCACACCCTCAGGTCATATATACACCTCAGCAACTCCTCCGCTATCTCGGTAAGTAAGTTCAGTAAATTCATTGGTTCCCCTGTAAAACTTTAATGAAACATTGGCTTGACACTAGACCCTTAAAAGGGAATAAGTATTCCTTAGCATCCTCAGAAAAAGAAGTTTCACAACTGATGGAAAATTTATTTGTTAATGCTATTATGTCTCATAATTACTTTAAAAAAAAGAAAATGAGAATGTAAAAGATGTTAAAAGGATATGGGAATGCAGATATTTTCCAAAACAGAAAAAAATGAGAAAGTGTAAGCAAGGGATGAAGGTCTGTTTAAGTTTGTTATATAGGATGAGACAAAAATAATATACACATAATCTTAAAACTTCTATGATCATAGTTTAGCCAACTAGTATAAGGAACAAAATATATATCTAGTCAAGGTTTATATAAGAATATTTGGTTTTTTACCCAAGCCTTATCTACATAGCACATGATAATTAAAAGTACCAGACTGGTGGAACTAACCTTATTGGATGTTTAACAGCCATAGTTTGAGACCTATACTAATGTGGTCAGAGGGACTTAAAGGACAGCTTTTTGCCCCTTGCTCTCCAAGGTTGACCAAGTGCCAGGGGACTATGTAACATCTCTCAAAATGTTCTGTAACTGTGGTGACTCACCTGTCCTCTTGTTCAGGTAGGCCATGAAGACCCCACACGATGGACTTAAACCAGTGTCCAGTCTACAAAGAGGAGGGTCAACTCAGAGGAAACATCTCATTCATGCTGCCAAGTGAAGCCAGACATCGTCAAACAGGACTTTGACTTATTTTCACATAGATGCAACTGATAAAAGAAAGGATCCAGGAGCTCCTCCCAAGCCCATGTGACCCCCAAGGAACAGATTCTCAAATGACCTTAAGTGTAAATATAAATTGGTTTATTTGGGCCAATAGTATGGTCTTAAACACCAAAAGGAAAGTATAACCAAAAATTAAAGTCATCAGTATATTTTAAGGGTTCAAGGGATTACACAAACCAGACATTAGATGTAAGTTCTTACATTATTTAGACAATTATCTCTCATTGATGATTTTGTTCCTAATGAGACAACATTACTCAGATGTATGACTTCAAATCTTGGTCTACAATACTGTAGGGCCCACTTACAGGTAAGGGAGGCAACCCACTATTGTTCTAGCCTAAAAACTTAAATGATGGCTAAATTTGTTTTCTCTCCCTACCTAGAAGCCTTTGAGAGGTAACCGACACTGATTCTAGCCACCCCAACAGCTATCAAAATGCCTGAAAACAAATCCCAAGTCCATCACTCTCAAGTTCAGCCCTGGCAGAAAAGAAAAAATTGAAAAATGAGCTATTACCTTGGTGCCAACCATTGCTCCTTGCCTCTTCAGATATTTTCAGGACCAAATCCAAAAACTAACTCTTACTAATTTTAATCAATTGTTACTTTCCTTCCCTTCACATGTATATGAACACCTGTCAACCATCGAGGACCCTGTTCAGATGCATGGAGAGACAACCCCTGCTGCTAAGAGTCATACAATTTGGGAGTCTTTTAGATAGACCCACTGTGGGGGTACTCCGGTTGCCTCACCCTGTGTCCCTGTTCAGCATGGAAGAAGCCAGAGTGGTCTGAGTGCCGATTCCCTATTGGTAATTTGGGTAACCCCTTCAGAGGATGGCGTGATAAGAATAGGAGGTGGGAATTGGCTAGGTATTTAGGATAAAAAGACCCCGAAGAAAAGTAGCCAGTTTCTTGGCTAAAGTTCACAATGTCCTTGGGCCGTTTAGCAACATACTGTTACAAAGGCCAAAAATGTCAAAAATATTTTGGAGCTTGTATCTGATCCTTAAAAGAGTTTAGGGTTACCTCTTCAGAGGAGGGAATATTAGAGTAGCCAAAAGCCCCATAAAAATAAGAAAATGAAAGAAGAAATAAAAAGAAAAGAGAAAGAAAAAAGTGATAGGGAGATATGGGAGGTGTTGGAGGGGAGTGGGCGTGGATTTGAGCAAAACACCTTATATGCATGTATGAAATTCTCAATAAAGTTATAGCAAAAGTTTAAAAAAAACATTATGTAGTCTGTGTGCAGGAGCTGAAATCGTTACTATTGATTATTTATAGTCATATTTGCACAACTGCCCAAACAAACTCATTTCCCTTCACACAATCCCATGCAACCACCCAGAGTACCAAGGCAGATAAACTGATTGAGAAAGACTCCATATCCTACAAAGAACCTTCTCCTTTAAATGGCTAGTGCACATACTATAACTGGACTGAGTGAGCACAGAGGCTCTGAGGTACTGGTCAGGGGTATATGAGCCCCTCATACATGGCCTAAGGTTATTGAGAATGTTCATATTTTGGGGGTAAGCCTTCAGATAAACAGGTTGATGTGGGCATAGAACCCTTTGTGTGTGCCTTAGATTCATCTAAGTTTAAGCCTTAACAAACTCTCTGTGTTTGATTCTATGGGCTTTGGTGGCCCAGCTGTTCATTGGGACATGTCATTCTTAATCATCCAAGTGCACTATCTACATAAAACAAATAACAAAAAAACTTTATGCAGCTTTTCCAAAGTTTCCCAGAAACCTGGGCCACCCAAATCCTGACCAGGCCTTTGGAAGCCCTCAGGTCTCATCCATGTTCTGTTTCATATGCATAAGATTCTTCCTTACCTGCTGACCGCTCCCCACTGAGCCCATGGAAATCATGTGTCCTTACTCTTCCCAAGCAAGACATCAACTCATATTCAATAAAATAAAATTAAAAAACCAGGAAGACTCATAGGTTAGCTTGCAGACTGCACCATGATTGTTCAACCCAACCTATCTGTCAAAATGTATTTGCCTGTCCTGGTAGCGTGTGCACTTTTGTGTCTGTGTCCAGAATAGGAAAAGCCATAAAGCTGGCAAGTATATTCACAGTTGGCTAGGGTTAGGGGGACAAAAGATAAATGGGGAGAACTGCCGATGGCACAGGGTTTGTTTTGAGGTGATGAAACTTCTAACATGGATTACAGCAATAGTTGCACAAATCAGTAATTGACTGAAAACCAATAGGTGCCAGAGTTTGGAAGAGAGGCTATCTTATAACTCAGGCTGACCTGGAACTCACTTTGTCTTTGAAGATGACTTTGAGCTCATGATCCTCCTGCCTCTGTTTATCAAGTGCTGGGATAGCAAGCATGTACCACCGAGTCCAGATAAATTGGATATGTTCATGGACACACTATCTGTTGATTCTGTTTCAATAAAGGTGACATTTAAAAATAACCAGAAAGCAACCCATTTCTTTAAAAAGGGAGCTCATGCTGATGGGACCCTCAGAATTCTTCTATCTGTTCCATTCTGTACCTACACTGCTCAGATGAAAGGCCCAAAACCATGCAGTTCTGAGCTTGAATAAATTGTCCACATAGCCTACTGCTGGAGCCCCAGCCTGGGATCTAAATGTACCACTCCCTCAATCCCCTATATGCCATTCAGCTCTTGACTGGTCTCCCTTAGCTGATGATGCTCTGGTGACTGTTAAATCCTAAAATTAACTAAAATTAGGAGTTAGAGGCAGGGTCTCACTACCTTAGCCCAGGCTGACCAGGAACTCACAGTCCTCCTGTTTTAGCCTCATAGTGCTGGGGTTACAGAAGAGCACCATCATTCCAAGCCCCCAAGGTACCTTTTATTATGGTTCAATTACAACAAAATGAAATCTAGCTTCCATCCCTATGTTTAAAGTGTCTGATGAGAGGTACGGCCAACTCCCTAGCAACACTACAGAAACTGAAATCATGGCCTGTGAGTTTGTCTTTGCGGCTGCCTGTAGGTGTCCCAGGACAGGACTTGCTCATCACTCACCCAGGTGGTGACTCACAGGGGTTTATGGTTGGTGAGGGCAGCTTTTTTTGTTTTGTTTTTGTGGAGTTTTTTTTTTTCATGTGTATCTGTGTGTATGTGTGTTCATATGTGTATGGGAATATATGTGTGCATGCAAGTGGGAACATGTGTGCATGCATGTGTGTGCAGTTGATGTCATGAGTCTTCCCTCATTGCTGTTAGTCATTGAGGCAGGGTCTCTCAACTGAACCCAGAGCTTGCTCAAACAGCTCAAACTGGCTAACCAGTTTGTTCTAGGGAATCCCCTGTTTGCACCTTCCAAACACTGGAATTATCGGTGGCCTGCCACACCCACCCATTCGTGTGGGTTCTGGAGATCCAAACTCAGGTCCTCATGTTTGTGTAGCAAGCATTTTATCCCCTAAACCCAGGTTGCAGGGGGTTAGGGAGGTGGGTTCTCCTCAGAAGCAAATCTGTATGGAGCTAGAAACAAGCACCAGAACAGTTCAGATACAGAGCAGGAAGCCTCAGGTAGCTACCTACGGACTCCAAACCAGGAAAAAGACCACAGATGAGCCACAGTGCATCCCTTAAACTCAAGACTGAGCCAGGTAGGCAAGGCAAAAGGGCCTGGGCTCTCTCTAGCTGACAGCAACCTCCTTAGAGTCACATCATGTAAAGGATACAAGTCCAGTTTCACTCCCCTTCCCAGGCCCAAGTACCTCAGGAAAAGAAGGTGGTGAAAGCCAAGAGCCTAAACCCAGAACATGGAAGACCGGGCGGAGGGCAGTGTGTACCACCGCAGGCTCTCTGGCCCTTAGTTACCTCACTGTAAACCTATCAAAGAAAGAGATGATCTAGTGGTCCTTCCCAGCCCACTACTTGGGCCCTGAAGCTCTTCAGTCTAGGAACTCAAAGCAGAAACGCCCTGTATCCAAGACTCAGTCTGATCAGATGGCAGCAGAGATCAAGAGACCCATCACAATCATTAACAAAACACAAGTGAAGTCCAGCTGTGGCACGTGCCTGTAACTCCAGCACTCAAGAAGCGGAGGCAGGAGGATCACAAAGAGTTGGAGGCCAGCCTAGGCTACATAGTTGTTACCAATCAGCAAATGGGGAATTTTTTTTTTTTAGGCTCAAGAACAATGTCATTAGAGTTTAAGAGAAAAACAACAACATTTTTCTCTACACAGAAATTGTGAGGAAGCAAGAAGCTGGTTGGTTAGCAGCATTTGTATTCCTGTGTTGACAGATGGCGACTGCACCACCACCACCAGCAGCAGCAGCAGCAGCCGCAGTCGGAGGAGGCAGACGGGAATGGCAGCAAGTGGTGCCCTCTAGTGGTTAATAGTGCTCAGTGCAGTCCGTGAGTAACAGGACCCTTAGCTCTCGCTAGAGCTCTGATGTGTAAGCCTAGAAAGTCAGGAGTCCTCAGCTTTTGGCAGTAGGAGCATTGCCCACTCCTAGGTATCAGGATTTCTTATTCTGGTCAGTGTTACAGCTCCTGGGGGTCAGAGGTCTTTGGCCCTGGTGGCTTGAGAGCTCTCTCAAACTCTTCTAGAAACTAGGGCTTGCATTTTCTCTTCTCTAACCCTTTACAGCCTTCTGTCCTTAGCTGACAGGTAGTCTGACACCTTGCCACTTTGGCGGCTTGCCCTGTCAACTGATCACCTACCAACAGTCTCTCATCCTTGTTGTTCTACAGTCTCTGCTGTGTCTGCTCAGCCCACACTATTAAAAAGGCAAGAAAAGATCAAGATAACGTTGGACCTAATGTTAAGATAAAGGAGAGGTGGTATGTAAAAGAAGGTATGTCAGGGCTGCAGAGATGGCTCAGCAGTTAATGATCACTGACTGCTCTTACAGAAGACCCAGGTTTGAGTCTCAGCAACCACATGGCAGCTAACAACTGTAACTCCAGTTCCAGGGGATCTGACGCCCTCTTCTGACCGATGAGGGTGCTGCACGACAGGGGTGAACTTACACACATGCAGACAATACACTCATGCACATAAAATAAAAATAATAAATACATTAAAAAGAAGGTATGTCCCCCAGTCATATGACCAGGTGAACCAAATTGCCTGTGTTGATGGCTAGAGGGAGTTTGCACCAATCACAGCAAATCTCACATGCAAATGAGGGTTTGTGTTTGCACCAATCAGAGCACTGTCCTTTTAACACTAATCACAGTAATCCCTCTGCTAGGCCACCAGGGGAGGTGTTCCCCCACCCCCAGCCCTGGGGTATAGGTTGGAAGTGGTTGCAGGGTAAGCTAGAGTTCACTGTGCCCTGTGATAACAACAGTTCAGTACACACAGAAACAGCTCTGGCTAAAGCTGCCCTTTAAGGTACTGGAGCAATCAGCTACAATCAGAGCATAGTTTTCTCAAAGCGTTTGTGGAGTGTTGGACAAGGCCAGTGTTGGCATAAGTGTAGTCCAGCTGGCTTTTGATTGACAGTCCTTTTGCTCAAGGCAGCCAGGGCAACAAAGGAGAGCCCAACAGCTGCCAATTAGGAAGTCAGACTGCCCATCCCCCAGTGTCTTTGCTTATTTACAGGAAAATGAACATCAGACTGCTGACGAGGAGGACTGATCATCAGCATTAACCAATTTTAATAGTGCTTAGACAGTGCTTAACACCTGCCCAGTGCCCCAGGGAGAGGTGGGCCTTTCTCATCTGTCCTATAGTGAGGTCCTGTCCTCAAGGCACACACACACACACACACACACACACACACACACACACACAAAACATTGCCTAGCAAAAGGAGGAACTTTGTATTCCCAACACTCCCCCAAATTGTCATCATTCTTTATCAAAATGTACTTCCTCTTGGAAGCATCTAGGTTCATCCCATTCTTCTCTGTGTTCCTCCCAAATAACTTACTGTGTGTGAGTCTTTCTGCCTTGGCTTGAATCCCATGTGACTATGGACACTAGTCCTATAACCTCCCAGTGCCTCAGTTTCTTCATCAGGGATCCTAATAGCACAGACCTGTCTTCGAATTTACAGGGTTTGGTTACAGGGACTCTTGAACTTCCAAAAATCTATCGTATAAATGGCACAGTGTTTGTATAGTGTATAGTGTTTGTATAGCTCCAGAGGACTAGAAACAATGCAAACTATATGTAAACTGTTGTTACACTTTATTCCTTAAGGAATAACAACAAGAAAAAGGTCTAAATTTGGTCAGTACAGACTCGCTTTTTGTTGTGGTCTTGGCCTTATTGCTTTTGTTTTTACAAGGCAGGGTCTCCCCAGTAGTACTGGCTGGCCTTGAACTCAGTATGTCTTGAACTCCCCATCCTCTGCCTCCATCTCTCAGGTGGTGGGATTGTAAGTGTGTGCTCCCACAAAGCACAAAGTTTTTTCAAAGCACTTCTCTCTCTGGTTGAGTCCACAAATGCAGAGCCCAAGGATACAGAGGACTGACTGCCCCTCCCTCAGAAGGTCACTGTGAGAACTGCATTAGTATATATAGGTGAGCTCCCAAGCCTAGACACAACTTAGCACATTTTATTATCTTTAGTGTGCTGGTTTGTACTTGACCTGCTGATTGATAGCCATTTCCAAACATCACTGGAATAACTCTTCTAACAGCGTCCCTTCCAAAATAGCGCTCTGTACCTTTCAGAGTCTTCAGTAAATGTTTGCTGTTTGCCAAAATAATTGGTTCCCAAGAAAGCCCTTCATCAAGATAGTTACCAAAGATGATCTGTCCTTATTTTTAAACTCCGGGTAATGGTCAGAGAGAAAAAGTGTCACCTTCGGGTTTGATTGTTTCTCTGAACACTTGTGACCTGTTTTTGTTAGCTGCAGTCACCCTGAGACCTTGCTCTGGGCTTCAGCTTACATGTTAAAATTAGCTGCTTGTCTCTGAAAGGGTGCCAACTGAGGTAGGAACATGGTGGGAGTGGATGAAAGTTGACCCACAATGCAGACGGTATAGTGAACTCGAGGCACAAGCACCCTCAGACATGGCCATCTTCTCAGAGGCACAGGGCCTAGGAATCCCCAGGGTTATAGGACACCACATTTATGACATGATATATGTCTGTTGGGCAAGGTCTGCTGCACCTTTTGTCTGCACTAACAGAAATCTTCTAGACTGTTCCTAAACTGTCTTTGGAATCGTATGTGTGGGTGGTTACAGTTTATAGAAGCACTTGGACCAATCTGCCTACGCCTCAAAGGAACACTGGCTTTATACTCTTCCAATGTAGGTCTTGTAAAACAACATATTATGTCAATCTGTTTGCGGGAAGAGGAGAAAGGACCTCATCTGATTTAAACATACAGGTCTCAGCGTAGACTCTGAATCAAATTAAGCAAGAACTGTTTGTCTTGTGTGCAGTGTCCTCTTCGTAGGACCCTTCCTTCATTCTCTGATACCACTTCTGTCAGATGCCCACTGCCTTTGTGTCTTCTCAGTACCCTAACTCATTAAGAATACAAGCCCTGGTCTGACAAGCTGGCATAGCGGTTAAAGGCTCAGGCTTACAACCCAAAGACAAGAAGACAAGCCCTTCTTTCAGGAAGGAGCAAAGTTTTACCATGTATAGATTCATCCTGAAGGAGGGTTTTGACAACAAAGACCTGGGTTTAAATTCTAGCACTTCCACTTCCTGTGTGTCCAGTGTAGATTTCCTGACTTCCCTATGTGAAACACAGGTACAGTGCCCCTTGTATCTAGAGGCATCAAATAACTGAACAGCAGACTCAAGTAGGTTTAACCAACAAAGAAAAATTTTTACCACCCCCATCAGAAATTCAAAGGTGGAGCAGGCTGATTGATTGAACCCCAGTGTCGGGGACTCAGAGCAGGAAGATTGAACCCCAGTGTCGGGGACTCAGAGCAGGCAGATTGAACCCCAGTGTCGGGGACTCAGAGCAGGCAGATTGAACCCCAGTGTTGGGGACTCAGAGCAGGCAGATTGAACCCGTGTCGGGGACTCAGAGCAGGCTGATTGAACCCCAGTGTCGGGGACTCAGAGCAGGCAGATTGAACCCGTGTCGGGGACTTAGGTTCTCACTGCACCTCTGTTTACTGCCAATCAGCATAAGGAGCATCTTCTGGCTGCCTTCGGGCTCACTCCTTCCATAGTGGGAACATCTGCCTTAGAAACAAAACAAGTCCCTCAAACCAGGAAGCAATCGCTGACACCAGGGAATGCTGTGTGCTGATTGGCTTGGACCTGGGCTCCTAAACCAATCACTAGCAAGAGGGGACAGGTCAGTGGGTCTCAAGTTTGAGCTAGTTCCAGAATCTCCCAAAGGCCTGTTTTGAGACAGGGCCTCCTGTAGCCTAGGCTGGCCTCAAATTCACTCTTTAGCCAAAGATGACCTTGAACTTCAATCTTCAGCTAAAGAGTGAATTTGAGTGAATTTGAGTGAATTTGAGTACCACCTCCACAGTACTTGGATTTGAGTGAATTTGAGTACCACCTCCATAGTACCTGTACACATGCACAACCACAACCAGTTTATTGATGCTGCAGATTGAATTCAGGATTTCATGCAGGCTAAACATTTTACCAACTCAGCTACATACTTGGTCCTCCCTGAAGGACTCATTAAATGTAAATAAGGGCCTCTGTTCCAGACAGAGTCAGTGGGTACAGGGAAAGCCTGAGAATTTGTCTTTCTAACAAGTTCTGAAGTCACATTGGTAGACTTGAACCACACTTGGAGAACAACCGGTATATTAGTTATGTGTCTGTTGCTGTGATACAATATGACCAAGGCAACTTACAGAAGGAAGAATGTGCTGGGCTTACAGTTCCAGAAGGCTAAGAGTCCATCATGGTGGGGAGGCACAGCAGCAGAGGTGGCCAGAGCAGAAAGTGGAAGGCTCACATCTTCAAGCATGTGCAGGGTAAACAACACTGGAAATGGGACGTGGCTATGAACTCTCAAAATCCACCCCCAGTGACGTGCTTCCTTCAGCAAGGCTGTTCCTCCTAAACCTCCCCAAACAAATAGCACCACCAACTGAACAAGTACTCAAATACTTGGAGAGTATCTCCTCTAGGAGATACTCTCATTCAAACCATCATAACTAGCATAAACTAATCAGGGATACCCCTAACCTGGGGAATTAATTCCCCACAACTCATAGTAAAGAAGGGTGAATGGATGCTGGAAAGTGAACTATAATACTCAAAAGTTTGCAGAATAAATATGGAGATTGTTTCACATATCTGTTGCTATGCAATAATACACCCCAAAGCTCAGTGGCTTAAAATAACAATATAGCACTATTTTTGATGATTCTGTAGGCTGGCTGGGCCCAGCTGAGCAATTTTCACTTGGAATCTCCCATGTAGTTGTTGGCTGGGACCAGAACCATCCAGACTATTGAGTTTCAGCTCAATCCAAGACGATGTCTATAATCAAATATCCAGCATGTGATTGGAGTAGCTGAGTGTTAGCCAGGAATCTCTTTCCCCCACAAAGCTACTCCACATGTTAGCTTGGTCTTCCTCACAACATGGCAATCCCAGAAGGTGTGTGTGCGCTCACGTGTAGGTGCAGGTGCCCATGAACATGTGAGCACATGTCAGAGGCCATAGGTCAACATCAGATGTCTTCCTTTATGTTCTCTACCTCAGTTTTTGAGGCAAGGTCTCTCACTGAACCTGGAACTCGCCGATTTGTCTAGACTGGTCTAGACAAGCCACAGGGATCCTCCTGTCTCTACGTTCCCAGCACTGGGATTATGAGTGTGTGCACCCAGTTTTTATGTGGGTTCTGGGGATTGAATTCAGGTTCTAATGCCTGTGCAACAAGCACTTTGCTAACTGAGTCATCTCCTCAGTCTTGGATCTTTTTCTTTTTTTAATTTAACAACTGACTTTCTCAGAATGAGCATCCTAAGACACTGAAGTATACGTTAATAGCCTTGGAAAAGCCACACAGCATCACTTCTACCCCATTCTGTCGGTCACTTATGAGTCATGGGACCAGCCAGGATTGGAAGGAAAGACGCCATGAAAGCATGAATGAATACAAGAGGCAGTGACACTGGGGAGCGGCCACCACAGGGATTAAAGGAGTCATCTAAAGTCCTGCCTAAAAGGAGGAAGAGCATCTCCCTTACAAGTCTGTAGAAGCCAGCATTAGCCTTGCTGTTCTTTGGTGATGGAGGGGGTTGATTGAATATTTTGTCATAGATAGAACTTGACACAAACCTAGACACACCTGGGAAGAGGGAATCTCAATGGAGAAATTGACTCCATCAGATTGGCCTGTGGGTATGTCTGTGGAGCATTTTTTTTTTTATTGATGATTGACGTAGGAAGGTCCAGCCCACTGTGGGAGGTGCCATCCCTGGGCAGGTGGGCCTGGGCTGTATAAGAAAAGTAGCTGGGCAAGCCAGGGGGAAACAAACCAGTAGCAGCCTTCCTCGGTGGTCTCTGCCTCCAGGTTCCTGCCTTGAGCTCCTGCCTTGGCTTCCTTTTATGATGAACTGTAATCTGTACACCAAATAAACCGTTTCCTCCCCAAGTTGCTGTTGATCAGTGTTTTATCACAGCAGCAGAAACCAAACTAGAACATATTTTCCTGGTATTGTATAATTTAAATATTTCTCAACAAATGAAGGATTTTTAGACACTAGCCAGAAGACAAGACAGTATTTTCTTAGAAAGTGATCTTTCCAGTGTCTCCCAAATTATACACACAAATAATTATTTCTTTGACCAGGAGTAAACCTGCCCTTTTAAGTCTGCCTGTTTTACAATGGAAGCATTCCTCCTCTGGTAAGTTTCCACATGGCTCTGATATTAGAACTGATCTTTCCATGAGGGCTTTTTACTTGGAATTCTGTAATAGAATGACTTGGCTAACAATTATGATTTTGCCTGTGTGTTCATATGTGTAGAGGTACACGTGTGTGTATGCATGTAGAGGCCAGAGGATGATCTTGATTGTTCCTCTGGTGTTATCACCTTGTTTTTATGAGACAGAGTCACTCACTGGCTTGAAACTCACCAAGCAGGCTTTGCTAGCTGACCAGTGAGCCCCAGGCTTCACCTGCCTCCTCCTTCCCAGTGTTGGGATTACAAGCCTGGCGTTTTAAATGTGCGTTCTGGGGTTCAAACTCAGGTTCTCATGCTTGTGTGGCAAGCACTTTACCAACTGAGCTACCTCCTCTACCCCATTACTAACACATATTGAGAGTGCCTTTTATTCTGTAGCAGGGACTGGGAACATGCTCGGTGGTAGAGTGCCTGCCTAGCATGTGCAGGTCTATGGTTCTGATCCCTGGCACCACACAACTTTATCTATTCTACTATCGGTAGTTACATGTGAGTACTAACACATCCTCATTCATCCTTCATCTGGGGCAAATGTCCAGAACAACAACTTCTGAGGTAACTGTGTGTCAGTCCTATCCCGTCATGTCTGTTCTGATGACAATTACACCTTCTGTTGAGAACAGTGCTATGCATCATTTAATTTTAGAATGGCCTTAAAGTGATTTTTTTTTCTAAATTTATTTTGTCAAATGCATACATATACAGCTCTGTATTTACTGGTAGGTCCCCCCTCTCCTTTAGAGTATAAGAGTTGGGTATTATTCGACTTCAAACTTAGAGCTTTCCACTTCCATGTGGCATTCAGGTGGGGGAGGAGCAGGCGTGAGCTCTAAGAGACCTGCTGGATCTGAGGAGAAAGAACAGGACAGCCTAAGAGTGGAGTGTTTGTGCGCCAATGTATCCCCACAGCCCTGCCAAGCTCCGATGTGTTTAGACTTGAGCTCCAGGGGAAGATTGCACAAAGGCAGGTCCCTGGGATCTGTTCTGCAGGCTGAGTAGGCTGGGCTGTTCTCACTGAGCTATTTCGGTATAAAAAGCTGTCTGGGACCATCTGAGAAGCCACTAACCACTGCGGTTACTGCAATGTGCCTTCTACTCACTCTCTGTTGCATCATTTTCCCCTACTTTATGCTTCAAAGAATGAGTGCGTGTGCACATGTATGTGTCCGTGTGTGTGTGTGTGTGTGTGTGTGTGTGTGTGTGTTCCAGAGTTATGTTGCCATGGAGAGTTAGTTATTTGGAAAAGCTATCTTATGAACCACTCAAGCTGAACGTATAAAAATACAGTTCAAAACTCAAAGCCTCTCTTCTATGTGTAGATACTGGAAGGGTTCACAAGAGTGAAGGGGCTCATGACAGTGGCCTCTGGGGAAGAAGACTGGGGAAGAGGTCAGTGAAGTAAGAGATTAACTCTTCATGTGGTTCAACTTTGTTTTTAACCATAGAATATAACGTTTTAAAAAAATAATAAAAAGTGCAGTTTAAATATTCAGGCTTCTCTTGTGAAATATTCCTTGACTCATATATCCCATCAGACCCTTGACCTTAGCTTCTGAGGAAGAAATTAAGAAGCTGAACTATCATGGGATGAAAACAAAGAAGGAATCCACTGGATTCTGGGAAGCAGGGACAAAGTAGCACCTCTTTCCATTAAAATAGACGAAGTGTGTTGAGAAGAGCTGTGGTTATCAGACTCAATTCTGTTTAATCCACAGCGTGGATTAAAGATTAATCAACAACGGCTTCAGATACATTCTCTCTGGAAGCTATGCAGGAGAAGATGCAGCTGGTTGGGAATACTACAGGGGTGGATTACAGGGAGCTAAAGACATCCATCACATGCTCCACTGAGGTCGCCTGCCAAACCAACATGAGACAGCGCACCAGGTTGGCCAAGGAGGCTTTCTCTAGTCACGCAGAATGCTAAGCACTTTCACAATGTGTCTACACATGTTTTTGCTTCTCTAAGACTTCAGAGGTTGTGGTGTGACCTTATTTTGTGATTTTTATGTTCTCTTTGCTGAGCTGATGACCCATTTCCAAACCAAGAGGATAAATTACAAAGAAAAGTCCCCACCGTCAGTTCCTTTTCCATCTTTGCTATGCTGGGAATCCATCAAAATAAAGAGAATCAACATAGTATCTCCCATTAATGCAAGTATTCACTGTGGGATAACTGAATTGTACTGGACAGAGTTCTAGTCATTGGAAATCATTAGCGAGTTTCAGAGGAAGGAAAACAGAATTTAAAAAAAAGCATTGCCTATCACAAAAATAACTTGTGAATTGTGCAATCTATCCACATTGGTTGTTTGTGTTAAATTTACTTTAAGCATTCTGTTAAATATACCACGCTCTACCTCTCAAGCAATTACTCCCTTTTGATAGCAAAATGATGGGAATTAGAGGAGTTTTCTGAAAATTTGGTAAAGTTTAGTGGAAATGTTTCCATTAGATCTGGTAAAAGTGAGGATGCGAAGGGAAATCCACCTATTCATTCTGTTTTTGTTACCTCTTTACTAAAGGCTCCCTTTGGGGTTGGGGATATAGTTCAGTGGTAGAATGCTTGCCTAGTATGCATGAGACCCTGGGTTCCATCCACAGTACTGAATAAAATAAAATAAGCTAAGGCTATCTTTTAGAGATGAAACCATGTTTCCCTGTATGCGAGATAATGCCTAGACCCAGTATACTCGGCTGAGAATGTAATTTTTGCATAAGTTATGTGTGGAATTATCACGGGACTTCATGTCAAACTAATGGCCCACAGAAAACACTTTCTTTTGAGTATGGAGCTGCCTGGTCTCAGAGTTTCCTGCTGAGGATGTTGTGTTTCTTCCTTTAACCCCACAGGTCAGGTACATGGTCCGTTACTGTCAGCTATGTGCTGGACACTTTTCGTGTGTCTTCACATCTTGCTGCGCAATGGCTCTGCAAGAATGACATCTCCAACTTGGCTTCACTAGGGAGGAAGCCATTATACAGGGTTTGATCTGTGTAATGTGAAAGCTGTCCTGCTGGTAGGCAGCAGAGCTAGGACTCACATGCCACCCTGTTCTGGCCCCAATGTGAATCTCCTCCCCTGTAGCAGTGCCTTCTGGGATGGAGAGATTGAAGACCCTCAGTCTAAATATGTATTGATGAGGAAAGGGTTTTTGACTGGGGAATGTTAAGGGTCTTTGGAGCCTGAAAGGTGGGATCCCTTTTAGGCTAATAAAGGGTATGTAGGCACTGGAGCCCAGGTACCAGACTATAATCTCTAGAAAGACTGAGGAGGCCTCAAAGCAGACCCTACATCATGGGGATAAAATGGAATCGGGGACTGGAGATATAGTTCAATTGAACAGCGTGTGCTCAGCACTCAGAAACCTCTGGGATTAATTCCAACATCAACAAACAAAGAAGGCTGGAGAGATGGCTCAGCAATTAAGAGCACTGACTGTTCTTGCAGAGGACTCGAGCTCGATTCCCAGCACCCACTTGGTGGCTAACTGTCCATAACTCCAGTTCCAGGGGATCTGACACCTTCTTCCAACCTTCTCAGGCATTGTACAGCACTGGTGCACCTACCTGCATGCAGGCAATACACTCTTACACATAAAATAAAAATAATAAAAAATATTTAGAAAAAAAGCAACAAAGAATCAGTGGAATCAAAGGAGTCAAGACAGAAAGTGAGGATGGCTAATCTTTATTATTAATTCGATTAGATTAACAAAAGTTCTGAATGGTCAGTGAAGCAGCAGTTTGGATGTGTCTGTGAGGGTGTTTCCACAGAAAATTGGATTGCGAGGGCTCTGGCCTAAAGCCTGGGCTAATCTCTTGATAGATTCATAATACAAGGGCTTCCTTGGGAGGTATTAAAAAGTAGCCAGGCATGGTGGCACACACCTTTAATCCTAGCACTTGAGAGGCAGAGGCAGGCAGATCTCTATAAGTTCAAGGCAGTCTAGTCTACATAAGGAGTTCTAAGCCAACTGGGGCTACAGGTAGGACCTAGTTGAAGGAAATGGGTCATAAGTCACTGGGGGGGGCGTGTCCTTGGGGTATACCTTGCCATGGACCCTTCCTCCAGTCCTTTTTTCTGCTTTCTGGCCTCCACGAAAAAGTTCCTATGCCATAGGCTCCTGTTGCTATGTTTTGTGCAAGCATATAGAGCCAAGGGACGGAACCCTCTGAAATCACAAGCCTAAACAAGTCTTGCCTCCCTTAAGATGTTTCCATCAGGTATTATCACAACTATGAAAAAAGCACTCAGCCCTCAGAGTGCAACCTTTGCCACAAGGGATAGAGCAGGGGACCAGTGACAAGAATCAAGTCAGAGCAAGACCAGCCTGACTTGTTACCAAAGAGCCACTATTCCACCTGTTGTGTAAATAACAGCAGACAAAACAGTTAAGCCTCTATCTTGGGGAAACTAGTGTACAGTGAACGAAAACAAGGAAATATGTATCTGAGGAGGGTAAATGTGACAGGAAACCTCAACCGCATAACGTAGATGGTGGTGCTGGTGATGATGGTGACAACTGTCATTTTACATGAGGTCATCTCGAAATGCCACAGGATATTTAAGCAGAGACTTGAAGGGAGAACGGGCTTAAGCTTGTGAATAAATGGAAGCAGAAAGTCAAGGAAGAGTCATGTCGAAAGCTCAGAGGCAAAGGGCTGCTTAGAAGGTTGAGGAATAGTAGAAAGAACAGTTCCCAAGCTGGGTCGGCAGGAAGCAATGTCTGAGGTGGCAGTCAGTACAGGAGATGTTTATTAGAAAGTGTTCACAGGGTGGAGCTGCAGAAACAAAGGAGGGGAGGGAACAAGGCTGGGCAGAGAAAGTGTGCTTCCAACAACCACATAGAGAGTTTCAAGGACTAGAGGACCCTTCAGAGATGTCTCCAGCTAGGAAGAGCCAGGCTCTTACACTTCCCTGTCATTTAGCCATTGGATGCTGCCACCATGGAAAAGGGTAGGATGGGTGCTAGGGGAAGCCCTTCTCTCCAGGCAAGGCCATCCTCAGAGCTGTCTACCAGCAACTGTCCTCAATTCCTGCAGTGTGATCTAGGAGGTGCCTGTGAGTGTGACTAGGGCAGACTGAACAAGGAAGTAGGGACAGAAGATGTGCCCAGACAGTGTGACCATCCTGGTGGGAATGAAGATACTTAAAGAGACACTGTGCCCCTCACTTTGGCTCTCAGAATATTGAAATAATGGGCCCCCAAGCAATTTCAATTTCTGCAGAAGTCTCATACTGGGAGAAGGAAAAGGCTGGGGCCCTGGTGAAGCCACAGCCAGAGGAGGAGCGTTTCTCCCAGAAAGAAATTTCATATAGTTCTAACAACTTGTCAGACCACCTTGCAGAGAGACTGCTAGAACCAAGACAATGACAAATCAGTGATTGGGGGCGGGGAGGGGCCTTGACCAGACTTCTTTTTATCCTTTTGCATCTATTTAAACCTAAACTTCATGTTTGGGAGGGACAGGTCACTGGACCTCTTTGTTTGTGGCCAGATTGAACAAATCTCCATTTTATGGTCTACGCAATTAATTGTGTCTTTAATTGGCCTATTGAGGATGGTAGCCAAGCCAAGATCTGACCATACAATTCCACTAACAAGAGGGGTACAGGAATCAAAGTGAATGAGCCTTTATAGGCCAAGGTAAAGGCTTGAAATTTCACTACAAATGAAGTGGGGATCCATTGAAGATTTTGAGAAGAGAAGACTAAGCTCTAACTTATGTCTGATACACACACACAAGGAGAGATGTAGGAAGACCCATCATCATCCATGAGAAAGAGGTGATGATGGCTTCTACCAGAGTGGTACTGGGGGCAGTCATGAGAAGCTATTGAATTACAAGCCAGCTGTTAGGCTCATATTTCTAATCCTAGCACTATAGAGGCTGAGGCTGATGTTTGTGAGTTCAAGACAGCCTGAGCTGCCTAATGAGTTGCCTTGGATAGGGAATGTTACCCTATATCAAGAAAACAAACCAAAAAATAGTTATTGGGGGCTAGAGAGATGGCTCAGCAGTTAAGAACACTGGCTGGTCTTACAGAAGACCCAGGATTGAATCTCAGCACCCACATGGCAGCTAACAGCTGTCTGTAACTCCAGTTCCAGGGGATCCAATGGTCAATACATGTACCCTTGTATATATGCAGGCAATACACATCTATGCATACACATAAAATAATAAGTAAAATATTTAAAGATAGTTATTAGATTCTGGATCTATTTCGAAGGTAGAGCCAATTTTACTTCCAGATAGATTAGATATGGAATGATGGAAAGGAAAAGTAGGGCCAACTCCACTGTCCCTCTGAAATAAAGGAAAGGATAAGGTTTCCATTACTGGACATGAAGAAGCCTGTGTAAGTAAGTTCCTTGTTTCTGGTATAACTAATCCCCAGAAGCATAGTGGCTTAAACAACACACACATATTCTCTCACAGAACTGGAGGTCTGAAGTCTAAGGTCAAGGTGTTGACAGGAATACATCTTTTCTGAAGGCTTCTGGGGAAATCTGCTTCTTTGTCTTATCCAACCTCTGCCTGCATTCTTGGCTCATCGCCACTTCTCCATCATCAAAGCACATCATCCCAACCTCTATGTCTGTTGTCACAGCTCTTTTCCCTCACTAACTGTGATCTTTCTATCTCCATCTTACAAGGACCCTTGGGGTCCATTGAGCTCAACCACAAAGTTCAAGCCAATCATTTTTAAAATTCATGTTTAATAATATCTGCCAAGTCCCTTTCACAGTATAAAGTCTCATAGTTACAGGTTCTGGGGATTAGGAAATAAGCATCATATTAGTCACTTTTCTTGGTACTGTGACAAAACACCTGACAAAAGCAAAAAAAAGGAGGAAGGGTTTGTTTGGGCTCACAGTTTGAGGGGATCCAGTCTTTTGTGGCAGGGAAAGTATGGCAGCTGGTCATAATGCATCTACAGTCAGAAAGCTGAGTGACTAGAGTGGAGCCAGGCTATAAAACCTCACAGGTCACCTGTGACCCACTTCCTTCAGTGAGGCTCCACCTCCTAAGGATCCCACAGCCTTCCAAAACAGCAACACCAACTAGGCACCAAGCATTCAAACACACAAGCCTATGGGTGGGGGGCATTTCACATTCAAACCACAGCAGACATTTGTCAGGGGTTGGGGGAGTATTCTCTCTATGGAAATACTCAGTTTTGCAAGGTGAAATGAGAGCTAGGATATGAATGTATTAAGTTTGAGATGCCTTGTTAAATGCCCAAGTGGAGGCCTCAAGTCAGCAGTTGGATGCTAAGTCTCGAGTTCAGAAGAGAGGTCACTTCTGAAATATGAATTTGACAGTTTTCATGATACATTTAAACCCATCATAATATTGCCTAGGGAATAACTGTACAGTAAAGCGGGAACTGAGTTCCAGGATATTCCAGTGGTTGGGGTTTGGAGAACTAAGGGAAAACAGCAAAGAGTGACAAGGAGATCAGGGGAGAAGCATCGGAGAATGGTGGCTGAGAAGTTAAATAAAAGACTTCAAAGAAAACAGAACAACAGGCCACTGAGAGGTTAAGTGACATGAGGACTGAGCCATGCCCACCAGATTTGGTTCGTATCATTGACCAAAGCAGCTTGGGAGATGGCAGTCTGATTTAAATGGAGTCAAGAGATAACAAAGAAGAGGAAAAGGAGGCGATTAGTGTAGACAACTTCTGAAGGGCTTTATGGGAAAGAGGAGCAAAGAGAAGGGGCTGTAATCAGAGTAGATTTGGGAGCAAGAGTAGGTCAGCAAGCCAGGGTTTCCTGGTTCTGGTTCAAGACTGGGCTGACTCAAATCTGTGGGTTTAGAAGAGCCATATGTTAAAGACTTGGTCCCCTTTTGACAAAATTCAGCATGCATTTATGTTCAAAGTCCTAGAGGGAATTGGACTGGAGGGAACATATCTCAACATAATTAAAACTATATACAACAAACCCACAGCCAACATCATTCTAAATGGAGAAAAACTGGAAGCATTCCCATTAAAATCAGGAACCAGACAAGGATATCCACTATCTCCACTCCTTTTCAACAGTGCTTGAAACTCTTGCTAGAGCAGTAAGACAGGAGAAGGAAATTAAAGGAGTACTAATTGGAAAAGAAGAGGTCAAGCTATCACTTTTTGCAGATGATATGATACTATACCTAAGAGATCCCAAAAGTTCAACCAGAAAACTAGAACTAATCAACACTTTCAGAATAGTGGTAGGTTAAAAAATCAATCTACAAAAATCAGTAGCCTTTCTATATACCGATAATAAGCAATTAGAGAAAGAATACAGGGAAATGCTCCCATTCACAATTGCTACAAAAAATTAAAATATCTTGGAATAAATCTGACCAAAGACACCAAAGAT
>NW_008336933.1:154959-157358 GCF_000622305.1 Nannospalax galili
TATGGAAGCGCAAAAGACCCCAGATAGCCAAAGCAACCCTGAGCACAAAGAGCAACACTGGGGGGATTACTAGACCAGATCTCAAAGTATACTACAGAGCTATAGTCATAAAAACAGCGTGGTACTGGTACAAATATAGACACATAGATCAATGGGACATCATTGAAGACCCAAACCCAAGTACATACAATTTCAGCCACCTGATATTTGACAAAAGTGCCAAGAACACACAATGGAGGAAAGACAGCATCTTCAACAAATGGTGCTGGCAAAACTGGATCTCCACTTGTAGAAGAATGAAACTAGATCCTTATCTTTCACCTTCCACAAAAGTCAACTCCAAATGGATCAAAGACCTCGGTGTGAAACTGGAAACCCTGAACTATTAGAAGAAAATATTGGCAGTAACTTACAAGACATAGGTGTACGAAAGGATTTTCTAAATCAGACGGAAGTTGCTCAGGAATTAAGCAATCAACAGCGGGACCTCATTAAACTAAAAAGCTTCTGTACCGCAAAAGAAACAATCAAAAAGTGAAGCGAAAACCCACAGAGTGGGAAAAAATCTTCACCAGTGACACATCTGACAGAGGTTTAACATCCAGAATATATAAAAAACTCAGAAAACACACAAGAAACCAAATGACTCAATTAAAAGATGGGCTAAAGATCTAAACAGAGAGTTCCCAAAGGAAGAAATAAAGACGGCTAAGAAACATCTCAAAAACTGTTCAACATCATTAGTAATTAGGGAAATGCAAATTAAAACCACCCTAAGGTATCACCTTGCCCCAATCAGACTGGCTAAGATCAAGAGAACAAATGATACCAAATGCTGGCAAGGATGTGGAGAAAGGGGAACGCTTATTCACTGCTGGTGGGATCGCAAACTCATGCAACCTCTATGGAAAACAGTGTGGAGAACTCTTAAAAAACTATACATGAACCTACCATATGACCCAGTTATACCACTCCTTGGCATATACCCAAAGGACTCATCCTATTGTAGAGACACTTGTACAAAATGTGGTTCATATATACGATGGAGTTTTACTCAGCAGTAAAGAAAGATGAAATCATGAAATTTTCAGATAAATGGATGGAACTAGAAACTGTTATACTAAGTGAAGTAATACAGACTCAGAAAAACAAACAGTGTATGTTCTCCCTCATATGTGGCTCCTAGCACCAAATCCTTTTAAATTCCATGTCCTTTTAATAAGATGATGCTGTACAGCAGCCTTTTCTGCATGAAATAACTACAATCATCACGACTTCAGCTGTGCCTGATCAGCAAACATTGTCACAATTGGACTTGTTGACAGTTGTGCTCATTCATTAAAGGATGGCCAAGCAGAGTCATTGGACCCTCACCAGAGTATCCAGATACTCTTCCCAGCTAACTGTATATAATTTGGCCCTAATCGTGCATGATCTCCTGGATTTGGGAGGAAGTAAAGTATAAATTCTGAGGAAGGCTAGGAAGAGAAGGCATGACCCATGCTGGGTAAAGCTTTCCAGTGTGCATACCCTCAGATCATACATACACCTCAGCAACCCCTCAGTTATCTTGAAGCCTTTGAGAGGGAACTGACACTGATTCTAACCACTCCAACAGCTATCAAAATACCTGAAGGCAAATCCTGAATCCATCACTCTCGAGTCCAGCCTTGACAGACAAAAGAAAAATGAGGAGGAACCCAATAGAAGGATGCTTTTGGAAGCTCTCATCAAGAAATTCCAATGGACTCTGATATGAACGTTTGAAATTTGCCCTGTTCTGACTTTTTTTCTGGTTCTCTGTCTAGAACTTGTAATACCAACTATTCTTGCCTTTACTTCTCCTTCATATCTCCTGTTCACCTTTTCTTTTCTCTCTACAGATTAGAGTTATGTAATTTGGGAGTCTTTTAGATAGTTAGATAGACTCACTGAAGGGGAACTCCAATTGCCTCACCCTGTGTCTCTATTCAGCATGGAAGAAGCCAGAGCAGTCTGCATCCCGATTCCCTATTGGCAATTTGGGTAGCCTCTTCAGAGGATGGTGTGATAAGAATAGGAGGTAGTAATTGGCTAGAGAGTTAGGGTAAAAAAGACTCCAAAGAAAAGTAGACAGTTTCTTTTCTAAAAATCAAAATGTCCTTGGGCCTCTTAGCAACATACTCTGTTCCAAAGGCCGGAAGTGTCATAAGTATTTGGGAGCTTGTATCTAATCCTTAAAAGATTTTAGGGTTATGTCTTCAGAAGGGGGAATGTTAGAGTACCCAAAAGCCCCATAAAAATAAATAAATAAATCAGAGAAGAAGAAAGAGTACATGAAGTTATCACAAAAAAGTGATAGGGAGATATGGGAGGAGTTAAAGTGAGGGAGTGGGCATGGATTTCATACGATGCATTAT
>NW_008336933.1:158568-181858 GCF_000622305.1 Nannospalax galili
GACTGTGACCAGTGATAGTCATGTATATAGAGATTAGAAATGCATGTGAAAATGTCTCAATGTCAAGAGCCTTGGAATGAATTTTTCTGTATGAAACTATGTGTTTTGACAACGAAATGGAGATGTTTTTTAAATGTTGGAACATCATTTATTTTTATTTCTTATAGATTTTATAATGAGTAAAAGATTATATAAGCGTAAAAAAAAAAAAAGACTTTGTCCCTCACCCATGGCATTAGTGGAAGGTAGAGGAACCTTAGAGATGTGGGACCTAGTGGTAGGTCTTCTCGGCTTTTAAGGGGCTATTGGGACACCAGACTTTGTCTCTTCCTCTCTTTCCTGCCCTTGTTCTAAGGTGAACATTTTTGGTATATGCTGCCAACACATTACACAGCTGCACATAGACCCAGAAGCGGCAGAGCCAACCTCTTTGAGATGAAACCTCCAAAACTGGGGGCCAGGTAGGCAGCTCAGCCAGTAAAGTGTTCCTCATGCAAGCATGAAGATCTGAGCTTGGATCCCCAACATACACATGAAAGGCCAGGTGTGGCATCACACACATGTAGTCTCAGCTCTAGGGAGGTGCAGACATGCAGACTCCTGTGTGTGGCTCAAATGCCAGCCAGCCTAGTTAAATTGGTTCAGTGAGAGACCCTGTCATAAAAAAAATAAGGTGTTGGAGCAATTGAGGAAAACACCTGACGTTGACCTCTGAACTCTGCCTCCACACACACACAGGCACCCATGCACACATTCACCAACACACACATGGCGAGAGAGAGAGAGAGAGAGAGAGAGAGAGAGAGAGCCAAAACTGGGTGGGGGAGAAGGCACAGCAGGTGTAAGGACCTGAGTTTGGATTCCCCAGACTCCATATAAATGCCTTGTAGACATGACAACCCATCTGTAATTGCAGCACGCTAGCTATACACACCAGCTGAAATGGTGATCGCTGAGTTCAGCAAGAGACCCTGCCTCAACATATATCGTAGCAAGTGATTGAGGAAGGCACCTAATGTCCACTTTGGGCCTTTATATGCACACAGATACACACACACACACACACACACACACACGCATACACGCATATACCACACACCTACATACGTTGAACAAAAGCCTTTGAAACTGTGAACCAAGTAAACCTTTGCTCTTTGTAAGCTGATTGGCTATTTCAGGTGTTTGTTACAGTAAAAGAACACTGACTAATGCATATGGACACAAAGGGAGCAACTAAGGTGAATAGAGTGTGGCGGGTCGGAGGAGGCCAGCATGGGTGGTGTGGTGAGTAGAGGGGAAGAGGAATGCACTCTTGCTTCTCTTCAGCCAATAAATGGCTTTCTACAGAAGTTGGCAGGTTGGATAGGGGCTGAATTTTGTGAAAATTTGTGCCTATTTTAACGATACTGGAGAAAGAATTTAAAAGAAGCTAGTGGGGATTTTCAGTGTGAAAGCTCTCCAAATATAACCATGCTATAAGAATTTCCATGTATCAGTTTTTCCAAAACCAGGGTACACCTATAATTACACTTACCCTCCATCCACCTAACACAAAGCTAAATGTCATTATATTATGTTTTTTTCAAAGCGTCACAATGTTTTTATTTTTAAAAAACTGAGGCCATCAGAGTAGGGCTGTGAGATGAGAGAATGCTGTGTATTTTTCAAAAACTAAAGCCTGGAGCAGAAAAGTTATTTTCCAGATGTTGCTGAATAAATGCCCAGCAAAGCCTGGCAGTGAAGCAAGGGAATAGGAAATCAGGACCAGAAGGCCAGTCTTCCTCAGGACCCAAGGGAGACACACCTCAGGAGCTATATATTGCAGGGGAGGCTTAAGAAGCTAAAACACCAGGATGCTGGGGGGGTGGCTCACTTGGTAATGTGCCTAGCATGTAAGCATGAGGACCTGAGTTCAGAACCCCAGATCACGTAACAGCCAGATGCAGCAGCATACATCTACGATCCCAGCACTGGCAGGAGGAAACAGGCAGATCCCTGGAGCCCGCTAGCCAGCCAACCTAGCCAAATCAATGAGCTCCAGGTCAGAGAGAGAGAGACCTTGTCTCAAAGATAGGGTTGAAGGGCCAGCAAGATGGCTTAGCAGGAAAAAGAGTTTGTTGCACAAGCTTGACAATCCAAGTTCAATCCCCAGAACCCACGGTGGAGAGAATCAACTCCCATTAGGTGTCTTCTCACCTCTGAATGATACATGCATGCCCGCACTCACACACAAACATGCATAATTAATAATAATAACAATAATAAATTTTAAAATTAAGGTGGTGAGAGGTTAAGGAAGATTCCCGAGGCTGACCTTTGATTTCAGATGTACACAGTCATATATGTACATACACCCACATCCACATGTGAACACACACACATACTTTAAAGACCTGTGTGTAATAAAATATTTATCAGTATGTAGAACACACCTGTTTACAGCAGGGGGATGGGTACAGAGGGTATGAACACCCCGAAATGCCTGCACAGAAGATGAGGATACAGTTTTGCCTTATACTAAGAATCCCTGTGCTTAGAGATTCAAGGCTGGAGCACATCACCTTGAGAGCGATAGCTTCAAGATGAGCAAGCCTTAGCCCTTCCCTCTACCCTGGGCTAAGCCTATGATCTTTCAGGTATCACCTGAAATATCCCTTGGTCAGGAAAGCCTTTTTCAGACCATGAGGCAGCCTCATTCCATCTGAATCCAGTTGTGGATTGAATTAATTGACACGGTATACAATTCCTTCTGACAGATCTATAACTTTTAAAATAGAGGAGTATGTAAGCCTCTCACTTCATAAGATACTATGGAGGCCATATACAGATACTTCAGAAGCTGTGTTAATGGTGTGAATACTAAAGACTAATAGGAATCTAAGGTTCTGTGCCCCCAGGGCCACTTTGATTAAAGTCTATAATGCATCTACCTGTGCAGAGTGAGAAGAGACTGCACAGGCAAAGCTTCCTCCTCTCCTTCCTCTAGATCTCCAATAACTGTCATCAGAGATACCAACCCTGGACGCCCTACATAAAATAGTCAGTTGTTATGCTTAATATTCTTTGTTGACTTGATTGTATTTATAATCACCTAGGAGACATATGTCTGTGTGTCTGTGAGGGCATTTCTGGGGTTTAACCAAGGGACGACCCACCTGAACGTGGGTGACACCATTCCATAGGCTAAATCCTAGACTAAACAGAGAAAGGAAAAAGAGAAAGCCATCTAAATACCACCATTCATGTCTTTTTTGCTTCCTGTTCCTCTCATGTGCAAACAAACAGCCACACACTCCAGCTACCTTCCCTGTCATAATGGGCACTTTCAAAGCAGCAATGAACAAAGATATCTGGTACACAAATCAGCGCAAGCTACGTGTCCCTAGCCTTCCGCTCTGCCTGTTTTTCTCCATAGTCTCCTCTGATGTTTTTATATGCTCACTTGCCTATTGGCAGACTGCCACCTTCCCGTGAGGGCCAGGAATCTGCTCTGCTCACTGTTGCATCTCCAGAACCTGGAAGACTGCCTGTAAACAGTAGATGCTTGATAAGTGTTGAATGAATGAGTCGATCGGTCAATGCCAGACTACTAGGAAGGCAGGCTACTGGGGTATGGACTCAACCCCTCGCAGCCTAGACTAGCTCAAGTCTCCCAGGCCTCCTTTCATTTCTCTTTCTGTGGTGCAGATGTGGTCTCCTGGCTTCTCCTTTGGCTTGAGGTCTTGGTAGACCAGCTGTCTCAGTTCTCACACCTTGCCTTCATTTCAACTTCCTCATCCCTCTTGGATTAAAGCAAGTCCCTAAGAAACAGCCTGTCCTCACCCTGCAGTCTCCGGCTGTTCTCTCTTGGTTCTAGGAGCTGATTTGAGCCTCTGTCCCTGTGTGTTGAGGTTCGCATGTGAAATATGTTCCCCCACAGGCTCGTGTCCTTGAATACTTGGCCCCAGCTGATGGTACTGTTTTGGGAGGTTGTAGAATCTTTAGGCAGGGAGCCCCATAGGAAGAAGTGGATTTCTGGGGACAGACTTTTCAGTTTTATAGCTTTGCCCCACTTCCTGTTAAGCTGTCTGCCTCCTGACTACAGATGCATTGTGTCCAACCAGCCTCCTGACCTGCTGTCATGCTTTTTACACCATGACAGACTATACCTCCTCAAACTGTCAGTCAGAACAAACTATTCCTTCTTTATGTTGCTTTTTCCAGGAATCTTGTCACAGCAACAAGAACCACAACTAATAAATATGTTTTATAGGTTAGAGCATTTCAGCAGCGGCATACACTGGATAGATGCTCACCTGCTTGTTTATCCTGGGAGAAAGTTCTTCAGCAAACTCCCCACACTCCACACTAAACATAGCAGTCCCTCTGTATCTCTGGGGCCTGCTTCCAGGACACCTCATGGGTACCAAATTCCAAGGGTGCTTAAATAAATCCTTTATATAAAATTATAGTTATTTACATATAATATATGCATATCTCCCATAGACTATAGCTAATCTCTAGATGATTTATAATGTAAATATTATATAAATAGTTGTTGTGTTGCATCTTATTGTTTAAGGAATAATAACAGTAAAAGATCTGTACATGTTGAATCCTAGTGGCATTTTTTAAATGCTTTCAGTCTATCCATGGTTGGTTGAATCTATGGATCCAGAGCTCATGGATACAGAGGACCAGTTGTAGTGATCACAAAAGGTTCTCCCATAGGTGAACATCCAAATAACCAAGTTACCACATCTCCTTGAGGAGCACTTTGATTTGCATAGAGATCACCCCAGAACTTTCCATGGCTCCATGTACACCTTCCTATACAGGGTTTTAGTTGCTATGTTTTGGTGAAATTCTGACCAAAGCACTAGCCTTAAGAATGAAGGTGTGAGATGACTTCACAAGGGCCCACAGCATTTGTTATGTACAATATTCAACTGGAAAGAGAGAGCAAAGAAGGGAAAAAAGGAGGGAGGAACTGAGAGAGAGAGAGAGAGAGAGAGAGAGAGAGAGAGAGAGAGAGAGATTACAGTACAGGGTGTTACCCTGGGAGGCTACCCTGTCAGTGCTATTGGTTTACCCTCAGCATCAGCAGGACAAGACATGGCCTGCTCCCTCATAGGAACGCCCTTTTCCAAGACAAAGCCAGGGCTCCCAGCTTTCCTGGACCTTCTGGATTTCTGCCAGGTTTTCCTCCTCCAAAAAGACAGCCATGACTGAGACTCCTCAAGTGCTACACACAATGAGCTTTCCTGAGCTTTGGTTTGCAATCCTAAGGCTCCCCCAGAACAGCAATGAGCTACAGATTGCCTTTACTCCATCAAGACCATAAGCTTGTTGCTTCTTCCCTCTGGTACTGGGTTCAGCTGCCACCACAACACCTCTTCTTAACTCCTTGAGAGCAATGCCACCTACAAGTATAAAGACTAGCAAAGATGTGCTTGCAGTTAATGAGAAATTAAGAAGTCCCACCATGTCTGGGGAGATGGCTCAGTAGTTAAGCACATATATTGCTCTTGCAGAGGACCAGAGTTCAGTTCCCAGCACCCACACTGGGAGCCTCACAACCACCTATAACTCCAGGAGATCCAACACCTCTAGCCTCCATGGTGCAAATACCCACACATAGACCCCCACATACGTATATATAATTAAAAGTAATTAAATCTTTAAGAAAAATGAAGCCCCACCATGTCTTGTGCCTGTACCTTTGCACTGTAGGCACCAAAAGCCCACTCCCTAGTGCCTTCCACTGCAATGTTGTTTAACCAGTACTGCATACTTTTCCAGGTGAGGCTGGTGTGAGGATGGAATCCAGGGTCTCAGGCATGCTAAGCATGTCATCTACCATTGCGCTACACTCCCAACCCCTCTTATTTTTTTAATTTCCCGCTTGTATATGATATGTGGCACAGAGAGACTTGATATGTATATGTTGAATGAATGAATGAATGAATGAATGAAATATTAAGAATGATTTTGGTACCAGAGAAGAGCTGCAACTTTCAATCTGAGTGACTTCAAGAAATGTACAGAACCTCTTCAGGTCCCAGAGTCCCTGTGTGTAAAATGAGAATGAGGATGGTCCCTCCCTCAAGGCTGTTTTGGCGAGAGTCTACAACATGACATCTAAGCATGTTTAAGCTTAGTACAGAGGCTGACACACGGAAAAAGCTTGATACAATCATGTCCTTTCACTGTCCCACTTCCAACCTCATTGTCTTCATGAAGTCTGAAATGCTTTGATCACAAAATCGGGATCTGAATTATGTTTCACACGCCTAGTATAATCTCTGCTCGAGATTATATAATGATTCATTTTTAGTTTCTGTAGGAATATGTTTCTGTGATGTACAGTGGGTTTCAGCTAAAATTTTTGTTGTCGTTGTTGTTCAGAAATACAGTACTTTATTTTTTACCTTTTAATTTTTTGCACTGTTGGGGATCAGATCCAGGGCCTTGCACATGCTAGGCATGAGTTCTATCCATCCCCCAGCACTACTAAGAACATCCTTGTTGAAAATTTGCCAATTCCTTGCTTATAAACTATTGCTATTGAATCAGCAAGAATCGGATCAACTAATCACATTTGGATGTTAATTACTGATATTTCTCCTTTAAGAGGTGATGCTGGGGCTAGGGACATAGCTGAATGGGAAAGCATGTGCTTAGCATGAACATGGTCATGGGTCAGCAGAAAAGAAAGAAGAGAAAGGAAGGAGAAGGAAGAGGAGCAGGAGGGGGAGGACAAGGAGGAGGAGGAGGAGGAGGAAAAGGGGGAGGGGAGGGGGATCATGGGGGAAGGTTAGTACAGGGTGTAAACCCCATTGAAGAGATGAAGGAGGAACAGGAGGAGGTGGAAGAAGAAGAGAAGGAAGGAGAGAAAGAGGAACAGGAACAAGAGAGGGAGGAGGAGGATGAAGACAAAGAGGAAGAAAAAGAGGAAGAAGGGGTAAAGAAAGAGGAACAGAAAAAAGAGCTAATGGTTTAATTTAGGCAGAGCATAAGCTGTAGGGTAGATATATTTGGGGGGGGCCTTCTTGTTTAAACTATGGCCATGGACCCTAGTATTGAGGGTGTTTCTAGGAATACAGGCTCTCAGGCCCCACAAAGACCTATTGATTCAGGATCTGTAGATTAACTAGATACCCAGGCAATCCATGCGCACTAGGGAGTCTGAGAAGCACTGCTTTTGGGAACTAGGAGGCTTACTCATTCTGTCTGTAGGGAAATCTGGCTGTTCAAGATGAGAGGGCAGATGGATATGGGATTGGGAAGATGGTGGAACACTTCCTACTTTCTCTTGTTGCCTCTCTTAACCTCTGAAATCCAAGTTGCTAATATGATCCTGCCCTTCTCTCCCTCCACTTTCACACATCCCTTTGCCTAATGTTACCACACAAAACATGCTTCCCCACACCAGTGATGTATCATCAACCTATTTATCTAGTTTTACATTTTTGTGGTTCATTTGCAATAGAGATGAATTAGGATAAATCTGTGGCTGGTTGCCCCCAGTAAAGGGGGAACTTAGTTGCTTTGTGTTGTGGTATTAATGTGAAATGTTCCCCATAGACTCATGTGTTTGAACACTTGGTCCCCCAGCTGATGGCACTGTTTGGGAACCTTTAGGAGGTAGAGCATTGCTGGAGGATCTACCTCACTGAGGGCGGGTTTTGAGGGTTCAAAGCTGGGGCCCACTTCCTGTACTCTCGCTCTGCTTCCTCTGTATAGATGAAATGTGACCACTCTGCCTCCTGAGTGCCAGTCTGGCTTCACACTCCAGCTGCCGTGGTTTCCTGGCCATAACAGAACTGTAAGGCAAAACAAACCCTTTTCTTATCTATTTTTGTTAGGGTATTCTATCACACAACAGAAAAGTAGCTAATACACTGTCATTCTAATAGCCCCCATCTTAGTTCATAAAGGTCTGTCCTCTCTGAGTTGACTAGTCCAACACTGTACTAACTGGTCATTTTTTTCCAGTGCTGGGGATTGAACTCAGCTCTTCCTTTCTACTACATTCCCAGACCTGAGCTGGTCAATATTATGTGAAGATAGTGCAGTTATCATAACGTCTTCATTTTACACACATGGAAAGTAGCACAAACCATTCAGTCTTCCTCACCCCTTGATCTATGGGAAAACTGAAAATCAAAAATATTAGAATTGGGTGCTGTTTAAACCAACAAAACAGTTTTTTGGTTTAATTTTGTGGTCTTGTAAAGTAGTCAGGGTAATAAATAATGCCTTGGAAAAATAAACACAAATCTTCTCTGAAACATACATTTTAAATTCAGACCACAACAAATTACCAACAGCAGATTTCCAAGGAATATGAGTTCACAATAAAAACATCCCAGGACACACAGCTATCCTGCCTAAGAGTCAGGGAACTCTGAACAATAGTCCTTTAATGAAAAAAGATCTATGGATTCAACTTGGTCTCTACAAATGTCTCAGCACACATTTTTAAGAAATTGAAAAACTCACTCTAAAGTCTATCTGAAATGTATGAAAATGTCAAAACAAAGCCCATTACTTTGTATGGAATTTTTTTAAATTTTAATTTAAGAGACCTATAGAATTTCAAAGGACATAGAAGAACCAAAAAAACTTTAAATGGAACAAAGTTGGGCAGGTTACACTAATTTTAGCACTAGCTATAAAGCTATAGTAATCAAGTCAATGTGGTATTGGTGTAGGAAGAGACAGATTAACGGAACAGAACGAAGCTGACAAAGCTTATCTATGTGGTCAGTTGCCTACTTACAAAACTGTCAGTAATTCAAAGAGCGAAGGCCTTTTCTTTAAATGTATTCTGGAAAACTGTGTTAAAATACCATGAGAAAGGCAACTTGAGGGAGAAAGGGTTTATTTTGGCCAAATGTCCAAGAAGGATACAGTTCATCATATGAAAAAACACGGCAGCAGAAGCAGGAAGCCTGTTGGTCACGTTGCATCCACCTTCAGGAAGCAGAGAGTGACCAGGAAATGAGGCTGGGCTATGAAGCCCCAAGGCCCACCCCCAGTGACCCACTTCCTCCAATGAGGCTCCACCTCCTAAAGGTTGCACAGCCTCCCAAACAGCACCACCAGCTGAGGACAAAGGGTCCAAACACAAACCTACTTTAACAATTGTTAAAATCTGGGTGAAAAAAGTAAATGAACATTTTTTAAAAATATTCTATTTATTATTTTATGTGTACGCAATACCAGCGGAGGACAGAAGAGGCTGTCGGATCCCCTGGAATTGGAATTACAGACAGTTGCTAGCTGCCATGTGGGTGCTGGGATTCGAACCTGGGTCTTCTGCAAAAGCAGCCAGTGTTCTTCACCACTGAGCCATTTCTCCAGCCCCTTAAATGACCATTTTATCAAAGGAGATGTAAAATTGGCCAGGAAGCATATGAAAAATGGTTGATATTTCTGTTCATCACAGAAAGACAGATTAAAACTACAATAGGAAACCACTCAACAGTCACTAGAACAGCTAAAATTTTCTGACGGCATCAGGTGGTGACAGGGAAGTCCTTTTGGAGTTAACAGAGCTACAAAATAGTGCAATCACATTTGAAAATAGTTGGGCCATCACCTATAAAATCACATTAATCATACAACCCAGCATTCGGCTCCCACGAGAAGTGAAAACATCCACACAAAATTCATAAACAAGTATTTATAGCATCTTAATTATAGTTACAAACACAAAGCAGAAAGTAATGGAATGCCTATCAGTATATGAATAGATAACAATAGTATATTTCATCTGTCTTTATAATAGAATACTACAAAACAATGAAAAGGAATGGATTACTGATAATTATGTAAATTAATTTAAAGCACATTAGGTGAAAGAAACCAAATTCTAAAAAAAAAAAATACTATAAAGTCCCACTTACATATATGAAGCACATTGCACACCAGCTGTCTCCTGAGACCAGAGGCAGGTGAGAGAAAGGATTAGGAGAGATTATAGAAACATTCTCAATCTTATTTATGATGATGATTATACAAACATGTATGTTTATCAAAAATCTAACCAACTGTGTTCTTAAATGGGGCATTTTTGCATATGACTTATGCTTGAATTATATTGCTTTTACAAAAACAAAAGTATTTAAAATAGGAAGTTGAAAAGAAATGAAACCCAGTGTCTGGAAATGAAATGTGTAATTATGTAAAATATTTGTGGGAGATTTACTAGATATTAGCAAGATGTTAGATACCCCTGGAGTACTGAAGAAGATAAAAATGGCCATAGGGCCAAGGAGTGGTTTAACGGGTAAAGGTGCTTACTGCCAAGCCTGAGAATCTCAGTTCAATCCCCAGGTCTCACATGGTGGAAGGAGTGTGTGTGTGTGTGTGTGTGTGTGTGTGTGTGTGTGTGTGTGGTGGTTTGAATGAAAATGTCCCCCATAGGCTCCAAGTGTTTGGACATTTTGTCCCCAGATGATGGTGCTGTTTTGGGAGGTTTTAGGAGGTGTGGCTATCCTGGAGGAAGCACGTCGCTGGGGGTAGACTTAGAGAATTCTTAAGCCTTGCTGGATCTCCAGTGGCTCTCTTGCTTCCTGTGCCTGCGTGATGATGTGAGAGCTTTCACTTCTGCTGCTCCTGCTCCAGCCACTTCCAGCCACCAGGCCTCCCTGCCATGATGGACTGTAATTTCCCTGGAACCATAAGCTCAAATAAACTCTTCCTTCTATAAATTGCTTGGGTCAGTGCTTCTATCACAGCAACAGAAAAGTAACTAATACAGTGTGTGTGTGTGTGTGTGTGTGTGTGTGTGTGTGTGTATGTCACACTCACAATAAATAAATAAATAAATAATTTTAAAATTAATTTTTTTAATGGAAGTCATAGAGTGGGAAAAAGTTGGAGTTAAAAAGCCATGGTATTGGAACTTAGCATAAAATTCCCAGTTTATACAGCCCCAAGAGGCCAGGCTTGCCCACCCATCCTAATATAGCAAAGAAGCAAATCATATCGCTAGGTGGAGGAGAGTTCATCAATGTGGCCACATTGGGAAGTACAGATGAAGGGGTTCAGTGACCCCCTCAGGTCCATCTTTGAGGTGCTGACATGAGTTTTAGGTTTAAATAAAGGAAGAACTGGAGCAGTGGGCAAGAGGTCGGCGTATTTTAGCAGCCCAAGTCAAGATGGAATCTGATCGTTGTCTCTGCTCTGGTGCTGCAAGAGGGTCCAAAGAAGTCCTTTTGGCTTGAGGGGAGCAGCACAATGTGTAATAATCCCATAAGGTGATCTTCCTGCTTGGGGAACATTTGGTCATGGAGTGATATTTGGGAAATTCTGCTGTTCCTGGAATACGCAGTGATTTTAGCTTTAGGACAATGACTGCAGACTTTGGGGTGCCTTTTGGGGGTCTAGAACAGGGAGCTGCAAAAGTTGACAGTATAATGTCTCTGTCATTTTTACCATTATGCCTTAAGCCTTGATGGGGAATGAGGCAGGTTAAGTTTTAGAAAGACACTTCCTGAGTGACTATGTGCAGAGGAGAGCAGGTGACCCAAAGTAAGGGAGACGTGCGAAATGAAAGCAGAGATGCCAAGTTATCCTGCCTTTGTTACCTTGTGGACCCAGGTGAGAAGTCAACAGTCCGGCAAGAACAGTTTCTAAGTGCCCTTTACCATCAGAGTTCCGGCTCCAGCTCTGTTACCAGGTGGTCTGATGACATCTCTTTTCCTCTCCTGAGCACCTGCTGCCTCACTGACAACCTAGCAACCTACGAGATGGATTGTCTCCCACCCAAAGTCCTTACAGAGTGACAGATTAGAGATGGAAAGACTCATAGCTTAGGCCAAAAGGCCTAAGGCATTTGCTAAACAAACACACAATTATTATTCACAGTCATAATACTAATTATTTGACTTAAGAGCATCATGAAACTGCGTCATGAAATTGCTTTCAATTAACTTATACTAAACACTTCTTTTGTTATGACCAATCTCTCACACTTCCACTTGACCTTCCTTCCATTTTTGTTTTATTTTTCCCCCAGTGATCCAAAAGTTTGAATACCAACACTCCTTTAAAACTTCTCTGCTAAAAGTCACAGTGACCTGCCTTCTAATCGCCAAACGCTCTTTCATCTCCAACTCACTGGTGCTTGGCACTCAGAACTCTTCTCTGTCTGTTCTACAGACTTGTAATTCATTTCACTTCTGAGAGACCAATTTATCTGTATCTCCATCCATCTCTAGATGACCCCCACCTCAGCCCCCTGGTTTTATGTTCATCCCTTCCAGGGCTCAGCAAGTGTGATCAGAAAGTAAATATTTTAGGCTTTGTAAATCATAGGGTCCCCTCAATAGATTTTTTTCATTTTGCTTGTCTGTTGTTGCTTTAAAATCCTTTGAAATTATGATATTCATTCTTAGTTAACTGACCGTGGATAAAGGATAAATGTCTTTCTGTCTGTTCTAACTCTCTCCTCTTTTCACTCTGGGAGTTCTTCCTAGGCCACTCTACCTGCCCTCCCTCGCCCCCTCAACACGCCCACCTTGCAACCCAACTGCCTAAGAAGTCATGATCTTTGTATCCTATTTTTCGTGATAAGGGTGTAAAGGTACCCCATGCTCTGCATTCGAGAACAATTTATTGTACAAAAGAAAAATAGTCAAAGTATGTGGGCAGACGATTCATAAAAAAAACAGCTTGTGTTCAGTCCCCAGAAAAGACATAAAAGTAGGGGAGGGGCTGGAGAAAAGCTCAGAGGTTAAGAGCACTGGCTGCTCTTGCAGAGGACCTGGGTTCAGTTCCCAACACCCACATGGTGGCTAACAACCGTCTGTAACTCCAGTGGCAGGGGGGGGGTCCAATGCCCTCTTCTGACCTCCGCAGGCATTGCACGACACAGATACACTTACACACTTGCAGGCAATACACTCATACATGTAAAATAAAAATAATATTTTTTAAAGTTGTCTAATCCAGGAGCATCATTTGCTTATGAGAAAACTGAATCCAAGAGGTTCTGTCCAATATGGGCACCTAAGATCATATTGCAACTGCCAAACTGGAACATGAGTCCAAACCGCTAATGTTCAGCACTTGTCCCTCCACATGACATCACCTTTCTTGGTGACTACTTGGATTCAGGAAGTTCATCTCCATCGTTTAGATTTTATCTCCATGTTGTGACAATGGTATAGCTATACCTATATGTAGTCTCATGAGCTTGCATGAGACACAGTAGAGGGAATGATTAAATGTGTGGGGTCTGGAATCAAACTGCTTGGATTTAAGTTCTATCTGAGAAATTGCAGGCTGGTTAACTGCCTAAAACTTCAGTTTCTCCCTCTGGAAAATGGAGGTAATAATTGATCTCCACAGTCTCAGGCCATCTTGTGAAGGAAATGAGGTGATCCACGTTGTGCACTGGACATGGGCCTGACACCTAGGAACAGTGTGCAGTTAAGGTTCACACACTTTCTTTTCCTTGGAGTCAACTATCAGAGGTGGCATTTCTGATCAAAATCCTGCTTATTTTTTAAATTTCCACCGATGCTGCTAACATCCCTCTAAAAACAAAGCAAGTTGCATGTTCCCAGGAATGACCTTTGATTTTCTCACCTTTAAAAAACAGGGTGGTGCCAGGCGTGGTGGCACACACCATTAGTCCCAGCACTCAGGAGGCAGAAGTGGATGGATCTCTGTGACTTTAAGGCCACCCTGGTCTACATAGTGAGTTCTAGGCCAGCTGGGGCTACAGGAACACTCTGTCTCAGAAAGACAAAAAAACAAAACAGGGTCTTGTGGCTGGAGACATGGCTTAGTGGTTAAGAGCATTGACTGCTCTGGCAGAGGACCTGGATTCGAATCCCAGCACGGCAGCTTAACAACCATCAAAAAAAAAAAAGAAAGAAAGTAAGCTCCAGGTGTTCAGGGAGAGACCCTGCCTCAAAAGAAGATAGAGATCCTCTGGCCTCCACACTCACACAGGAGGAGGTGTACACAAGTACACATGTGCATATACTATACACAACACACACACACACACATACACACACACACACACACACACACAATTTTGCCAGTCCAGTAAGCAAAGTTCCTCACTGCAGTTTTAATTTACATGTTTTGAATCACTAGTGAAACTTTTTATATTTGTATTGCTGTCACATCAGTAACTGTTCACCTGGTTTGCATTTTTTCCTCTTAAGCTTTTTTTTTTTCTTTTGTCTTTTTGAGACAGGGTCTCCCTGTAGCCCCAGCTGTCCTGGAACTCACTATGTAGACCGGGCTGGCCTTGAACTCACAGAGATCCACCTGCCTCTGCCTCCCAAGTGCTGGGACTACAGGCATGCACCACCACGCCCAGCTCCTTTTAAGCTTTTTAAAAAACTTTCTTTTTGTGTGCATTTAGGATATTAAGCCTTAGCTAAAATATATGATGTAAATTTTGCTCCCTTTTGACTTTTTGAGCCAGGGTCTCATGTAGCCCAGGATAGCCTCAAACTCACACCATTTTACTATGCAGACAAGGACAGCCTTGAACTTCTGTTCCTCCCTGCGCCTACTTCCCAAGTGCTGAGATTATAGATGTACACCACCATGTCTGGTCCTAACTATTTTGATCTAGGCATTCATAGTTGTTTTGGGCATCTTTTCTTATGTGGAAGCTTGTAAATGTGTGTGTGTGTATGTGTGTGTGTGTGTGTGTGTGTGTGTGTGTGTGTATCTTGGTTTTATGTTTTTTAAGACAAGGTCTCCCATTGTAGTCCAGGATAGAGTCAAACCCACAATGTTCCTACTTCAAGAGCTGGGATTAGAGGTCTGTGCTTCCGCACCAGGCTACATTCTTTTATGTAGCCAAATCTGTTCAGTTTTTATTTGTGTCTTCTGGATTGTGCTTTGTTTTGCATATCTGATGCACATTTGGTCTTTCTCTTTACAGCACAATCACTGCTGGGTTTTGGTTTACTATGGGATTTTTGATCTGGGCCTCCAGCTATAATTATAGGCTGTGACTTCCTCGGGCTAAAAAGGTGTCAGGCCCACCTGTCTCCCCCCTTGGGCATCACAAGACACCGAACTGAGGACAGGCCACCAGGCTAAAGATATTTTGCCATCAGCTAGTTTTATATTGACTAAACTCAGTCCTCAGGGGCAGACACATAGAGATAATAATATGGACTAGATTGTTTCATTTAGCATTACAGAATTCTGGTTTTTTGTTTTTTGTTTTTTGTTTTTTTTGAGACAGGCTGCATCCCTTTCTATGTAGTTAAGAATGACTTTGAATTTATAATCCTGCTGATTCTAACTCCCTGGTGCTGGGATTAGAGGTGCATATCATGCCTGATTTATATGATGCTGGGGATAGAACCCAGGGCTTTGTGCATGAACTGAACCAACTGAGCTAGGTACCCAGCTACTATAACTCTACTTTGCTAAAAAGGTTATTCATTTATTTTATTTTCTGTATGTGTGTTTTGCTTGTATGTATATAAGTGCATCATATGTGTATAATGCCCTCAGAGGTCAGAAGAGGGTGAGTCCTGGAACTTGAGTTACAGACAGTTGTTAACTGCCAAATGGGTGTGAGAAACAAACCCAGGTCCTCTGCAGGAGCAGCCAGTGCTCTTATCCACTGAGCCATCTCTCACTTAAAAAAAAAAAAAAAAAAAAAAAAAAGATGTGGATGTCTGTAATCCTAGCACTTGGCAGGCTGACACAGGAGGATCACACAAGTTTGAGGTCAGCTTGTACTGCGTAACAAGGCCCTCTTTCAAAAAAAGTCTAATAGGTAGATTTTTAAAAAAATGGGTAAGGAGACTAGGGATGTAGGTCATTGGTAGAGTACATGTGTGAGGTCCTAGGTTTAATCCCTAGCACCAAACTAATTAATTAACCCAAGGAATTATGACCAAAGTTTCCCTAACAAACAATGAATTACTTTCTTCTTTTTGAGACAGGGTTTCCCTGCAGCCCCAGCTGGCCTGGAACTCAGAGATCCGCCTGCCTCAGCCTCCTGAGTGCTAGGATTAAAGGTGTGCACCACCACACCTGGCCTGAACTACTTTCTAAGAGAACCAAATAAAAATAGCATGGTGAGTGGAAGGCAGAGACTTCAACATGGGTCAGCCCCTTGCATTCTAATTGGGTCATGTCAGGAATGAGCCATGGGACCCAGAAGCATCCCCAAAGCTCCGAGCTTGGTTCATTCCTAATCTCCTTCTAGATCCTGAGATCCAGAGAGCTTTGGAAAGCAGAAGGCAAGAGAGGGCAGAAAGGTGTGAGGATTGTTTTATGGTTTCATTTTGACATTTAAATATCACAATGGAAACTCCCGGCCTTTAGATTAAACCCATATTTGGCTTAAAGATGCTTCATGACCTGCCCCTGCCCTTACGGCAGCCTCATCTCTTCTTCTCTCCCTCTTTTTCCTCATCTCACCTCTCCTTCCTTTCTTCCTGCCCCTCCTTGCCCTTCCCCTGTTTTCTTTGATATAAGGTAATCCATGTAACCCCGGCTGGCCTGGAACTCACTCTATTGCTCAAGCTAGTCCCAAACTCAGTCTCATGCCTCAGCCTCCAGAGTGCTGGGGTTGCAGGCCTGAACCACCATGCCCCTTATCTTGTCTTCCTTATAAGGCCTTTGCATGCTGCCCTGGCCTTTCTCCCATCACTTCCTTACCTACTGTTTTGAGCAGAATTGTTTCCCTAAATAATCCTATGCTGAGCTGAACATAGTGGTACATGGCTATAATCCCACCACTCAGGAGGCCAAGGCAGGAGGATTGTGAGTTCAAAGCCAACCAGGGCTACATATCAAGACTGTGTCTCAAAAACAAAGAAAAGGGGCTAGAGAGATGACTCAGCAGTTAAGAGCACTGGCTGTTCTTGCAGAGAACCCAGGTTTGATTCCCAGCATCTACATGGTGGCTAACTGTCCGTAACTCCAGTTCCAGGAGAATCTGATGCCCCTGACATCTGCAAGCATTGCATTACATGGGTGCACTTATATACATGCAGGCAATAAACTCATACACACAAAAAAATAAAAATAACAAATAAACTACTTTTAAAAAAACTGAAGACAAATCATACTTTGAAGTCCTAATTCCTAGAACTTCAGAATGTAAGCATGTTTAGACATAGAGCCATCCCAGACATAGACAAGTCAGAATGAGGTCACACTGGAGTAGAATGGCCTCTAATATGACTCATGCTCTTATGAAAAGTACTGATCTGGACACATTGAGAAACAGCCTGAGAACACTAAGCAAATACTGGAGTTATGCTGCCACATAGGATGCTAAGGTCAGTTGGCCATCCCAGGCTGGGGGAGGCATGGAGCACACTCACACCCTCCCAGAGCAGGAACATTCCTGCTCACATCTGCATCTTGATTTTCCAACCTCCAGATCTGCAAGGCATTGTATTCCTGTTGTTTAAGCCACACATAGGGGATGCCTTGGTAAGACAGCCCAGAAAACTAGCACACACCCGCCCCTCTGCATTCGTTATTTTGCTCATCACTAGAACCTGACAAGAATCAGCTTAAGGAAGGAGAGGTTTATTTTGGCTCGGGGTTTAAGGGGATACATTCCATCATATGTGAGGAAGGCATGGTGGTGACACCATGCCAGCAGGAGCATGAGATAGCTGCTTGCTCACATCCCAGCAGACCAAGAAGCAGAAAGGAGGTGAGGATTGGGGCCAGGCTTTAAACTTCAAACCCCACCTCCACCCCAAGATTCACTTCCTCCAGAAAGGCCCCACTTCCCAGAGGTTTCACAGCCTCCCAATATAGAAACACCAACTAGCGACCAAGTGTTCAAACATGAGTCTACGAGTCTATGAGCGACACTTCACAGCCAAACCACAACTCTCCATTCAGAATTCCTCTCAGGTATCACCTGGTGGCTGTTCTTGGTCCTTATCTGAATTGCTAATTGTTCGCAAGAGCTCACATGGTGACAAGCAAGGGCTTTCCAAGATGGCAGTGGCCTCCCCACTGTTCCCGGATACCCCACTCATGTTCTATTAAATGTATGAAAATCTGTCAACATTCTAAATAAACATTTAATGGTGTAAATAGTTTTGACTATGCTTTACAATGTTGTTTGGAAACTGACTATGAACAGCTACATCAATCTACAATTTGATCAGCAACATCTGTGCATGCCGGGGAGTTACAGGAAAATGAAAACAAAATCCTTATAAATAAATTTCAAGGGCTGGAGAGATGGCTCAGTGGTTAAGAGCAATGGCTGCTCTTACAGAAGACCCAGGTTGGATTCCCAGCACCTACATGGCAGTTAACAACCATCTGTAGCAACAGTTTCAGGGGAATCAGATGCCCTCCTCTGACCTCCACAAGCATTGCACAATATGGGTGCACTTAAAAACATATATTCAGAATTCAGACAATACACTATACAAATAAAATATAAATAATAAATAAAATAATTCTTTTCAAATGTGATTAATTTATAAATGGCACATGAACTTGAGTGTGGTTGACAGTATTTTTGCAGACAATTAAACATTTACTTGATTTTGCCACCTTTTTAAAATACTTTGGGCATAATTCTCTCAGGACTAGAAAAGCTTATAGGTCTGTCTTAGTTTGTTTCTTCATTGCTGTGACAAAATACTCTGACCACTACCAACTTGGGGAGGAAAGGGTTTATTCAGCTTACATCTCCCAGGTTGCAGTTCATCAGGGAGCTCAAGGTAGGAACCTGGAAGCAGGAGCTGGAGCAGAGGCCATGGAGAAATGCTGCTTACTGGCTTGCTCCCCTGGCCCCTGCTCAGCCTCCTTTCTTATGCAACACAGGCCCACCTGCCCAGGGGTGGCACCACCCACAGTGGGCTGGGCCCTCCCACATCACTCATCAAGAAGATGCCCCTCAGACATGGCCACAGGCCAGTCCAATAGAGGCAATTCCCCAACTGAGGCTCCCTCAACCCAGGGACACCAAAGCTATCCAGCACAGGGTCCTAAGCTTTACCCTGTGATGCCCAATAAATCATCAGTTCACACACACACACAAATATACAACACATACACATACATCCACACATACGTACACTCACATACACATGTGCACATATACATACATATATGCATATGCACACACACACACACACACACACACACACACACACACACACACACACACCACAGCGTCCTGAGTCTGTTTTGGTTTTTATTTTTTCTGTGCTGGGAATGACTCCCAGTCATTGAGCACGATCTATCAAGGTGCTATTGGTTGAGATACACCCCAGGCTTTATCCATGTTGTAGGACTTCACACCTTTCATGTGACTGTAATAGTTATTTTTTGCAGTACCAGGATCCACTTAAGGGAAGAAAGACTCATTTTGGCTTGTGGTTTCTGAGAGTTTGGTCTGTGGACCTGGACTCTGATGATCCTGGGCCATGGTGAGGCAGAACTTAATAGTCTCAGTAACAAGTGGAAGAAGCTGTTCAGCTCCTGGTGACAAGAAGCAGAGAGAGGAAGGAAGATGCCAGGAAAGATATGATCACCACTCCACGTCCCCTACAAGGACACAACCCTAGAGACTCTTGTCCTTCCATAGCCCACTTCCTCAAGATGGGCCCCACTGCCCACATTTTTAAAAAATTTTATATTTAAAATTTTTTAAGAGGAGACAAACCTAGCTTTACTACTTATAATCATCAATTAAATGTGGTGATGTCATGCCGTCTATTAATATAGGTTTACGAATAGAAATCAGAATAAATGAAGAATCCTGTGTAAAATGTTCATATTTAAATTTTTAATTGCATTTATTTATTTGTGTATGAGGGTGTGTGGGAGGAGGGGCAGGTGCCATGGTACATGTATGGAGATCAGAGGACAGCTTTCTCTTCTTCCATCATATGGGACCTGAGGCTCCAACTCAGGTCATTAGGTTTGGTAGCAGGCACCCTCACCCAGAGTCATCTCACTGGCCCCTGTTGCCCAAATTTAACTGATCTCCTAAAATAGTGGCACCAGTTGGGGACCAAGTATTTAACACATGGGCCTCTGGGGAACATTTCACATTCAGATCATAACTCCATCGTTTCTTGTGTTTCTTTTCCAAGCTTGGACATTCCTTGAGGATCCATCTGGACTTTATCCTCTTTGTCTCCCACTCAAGGCGATATATGTCAGTAGACTCCTTCCAGGAACAAATGAGCAATTGTGTACAGATGTGACCTGTAAAAATTACCAAGCATAGCAACAATTAATGCTTAGACCTTAAAGTTACAACAAGAAGCTAAACCCGAAACAAAGAAAAACCCAGAACATATGCTTTTCATATACCTGAGAACATTCTTACAGTGTTGTAGAACAAAAGCACAGCAGGAGAACAAAATGCATGACAGTTTTCCCCTCCTGAGAGAGGTGTGGTCACTAATTGTTGCAAAGTGACTAGCATGACAGGACTTCCATCTCTCTTGACCTTTCTCCTAGGCCTTGCCTCAAGGAGGAGAGTCTCTGAGTGGGCCAAGTTCCCATGGACATCATGGGAACAGAGTGGCCTCTAGAAAGAGGCAGCACACAGGGAAGGGGAGGGTGCAGTGACAGAGCACAGTTCCCAGTATGATGGATCTGTGCCAACCGGATAACACACCAGCCACCAGCATGTGGCCAGAGCTGACTAGTGTCTGAAACAGCACCACGAGCTTTCTGTGCCTTGCCTGCTTCTGCCCTGGCGACAGCTTGGTGATGTCATTATTACCCCATGATACTAAAGAAGCTAGTTTGCAGGGGTGAAGTTGAAGTCACAGTGACAACTTTGCGGCCTGGGATGCCAGAGCCACTTTCCTCTCTCCCACCGCATCTCTGGAAAATTTAATTCCTGAGTCTAGCACTAAGCTACATTATTTCTGTCTTTGTATCAGAAGTTCCTTTTCTGGCTTTCTCAATGGAATGCAGTTATAATCATTATCTACAAAATCAGTTCATTTTGGTGGAGGAAAGTATAGCATATTCTTCAAATTCATTTCATTTGTTTGGAGACACAGTCTTGTTAGGGAGTTCAGGCTGTTCTCCAACTCACAACCCTCCTACCTTAGCCTCCCAACTGTGAGAATGACAGATATATACCACCATGCCAGGCTCATATTCGTTGCTTTTGACATTTACTGTGATATTTATGAGAGGACAATAATCCCTCAAATCAAGATCTTCTCCATTCAAGTTACTAACGTATAAACAGTGCATATTCTATGCCAGGTATAATCTCCACCTGATCTGTGTTCATCAACTCATCTAATTTGCTTAGGAACCCTCCCCAGAGAAGGGATCCGCAGACATGCAATTTGAAAGTGGTGCCCCTACAAATGCATGAATTCTTTTGTGTGGATCTGAGTGTGGGTATGTGGGTGTCCGAGTTGTGTGATGTGTGTTTGTGTATGTGAGTTTGGTCACACATAATGCCACTGTGCTGGATAGCTTCAGTTGTCTACTTAACACATCTAAGTAGAGGGAGTCTCAATTGGGGAATTTCCTCCATTGGACTGGCCTATGGCCATATCTGTGGGGCATCTTCTTGATTGTTGAGTGATGTGGGATGACCTAGTCCACTGTGGGTGGTGCCACCTCTGGGCAGGTGGGCCTGTGTTGCATAAGAAAGCAGGCTGAGCAGGGGCCAGGGGAGCAAGCCAGTAAGCAGTGATCCTCCATGGCCTGCGCTCTAGCTCCTGCCTCCAGGTTCCTGCCCTGAGTTCCTACCTTGGGCTCCCTGATGAACTGTGACCTGGGAGATGTAAGACAAATAAACCCTTTCCTCCCCAAGTTGGTAGTGGTCAGAGTGTTTTATCACAGCAATGGAGAAACAAACTAGGACACATGGCAAGTGCTTTGCCCACTGAACCATCTCCCCAGCTCCAGATGTGCAAAATTCTTAACTATAGTGGTGATCCTGCCTGCACCTGCTTAACATGCCCATTTTACAGACAGAGAAACTGAAGCATGGAGGCAGTAAGAGAAACTTCCTTAGTTCAGGGTTTAATCAATATCATGATAACAGCATAATATAATTCAAAGTTCGATTTAAAAATGAAGCCTAATTAATTCAGCTCAGTTTCAAGGGTGGGTATTTCAGAAGGGTGATAGAACTCGTACTACTTGAGAAATATATGAATTATAGAATTATTTCCGAAGAAATTCATTCTAGCACATTAAACTACACTTACCCAATTAGTTAAGTACTTCCAGACTGACTATAAAGAAACACTGTCATGTTCTTAATAAATGTTGATGTCTCACTTAAAATCAGGAACAATCTCTTATTAAATTCCTCCTGTCTCAAAAAGACCAAAAAAAAAAAAAATTAAGATTGCTACTTTATTTAGGCTGTCAAATATGCTCCAAGTCTATGAACTAGTTTGGCAATGTGTTTACCAAACAATTTCTTCTTAAAATTATCAAAGACTCCATCGTAATCCAAATAAATGTAGTACAATTCAGAATCGCCTTCAACTTAATAAAGTTTTATTACATTGTAAAGGGTTACATTAGGAAGGCTTCAGGCATGAGCTTTAAGAGAAAAACATCCCTCACTTCTGACAGAATTCAAGTTCAGAATAAAACAGCATAAAACCTACTTCTCTCTTAGCACAGCTGAGGCCCTGGGGTCAATCCCAGCACCACAGAAACAAATGAGCAAACAAATTAATAAATCTGGCCCACAACTAATTTAATACAGTGTGTGTGTGTGTGTGTGTGTGTGTGTGTGTATGTGTGTGTGTGTGTGTGTGTGTGTGTGTGTGTGTGTGTGTGTGTGTGGTTTCTAGAATTAACTGTGAGTTCTGAGGTTAGAGAGCAGCGAGGAAAAGCGCTGGGGAATGTTGGCGCCTCTGCCGTGAGGCAGGTTTGCTTTTGGAAGGACGGGGAGAAGCAGTGTCTTTGTCCTTCAATAACGTTCTCATAAAACTACTAGCCAGGAAAGAGAAGCCTTGAGCGTTACATGAAGACAAACTGAAGCCCTCGTAACTTTCCGTGTGGCACATCCATTAGAGCTGCAGGCCTTCGGGTGACAGTCCCTGTGATGGAGCAGGCTTTCCAGATGGTAATGGCTTTGGGGTACAGGCAGGGCTGGCAGGAGAGCTTTTGAATCTAAAATAGGTGAGTGTGGTGTTTCTGCACTGAAGCTGTTTTCAGCATTCTCTGTTTTCACTATTACTGTTCACTTCCTCTCATTCCTTCAAAGAAACAAACAAGAGGCTTTCAATGGTATTTAGACAAATGGTCACAGAGGGCAGCCTGCTCCACCAAAAAGACCATAGACTTTTCAGCTAGACGGATATGG
>NW_008336933.1:181870-198643 GCF_000622305.1 Nannospalax galili
CCCACACACATAACAATTGAGAGTGTGTGTGTGTGTGTGTGTGTGTGTGTGTATGTGTGTGTGTGTGTGTGTGTGTGTGTGTGTGTGTGTGTGTGTGTGTGTGTGGTTTCTAGAATTAACTGTTAGGCTTTTAAAAAGTCCAGACTTCCAAGTTACGTTTTCTATACACTAATGCATGCATTATCACCATGAAGGGGGAATCATGCTGCATAATAATCTAGGCTTTAGCCTTCCTGGTTCTTAAGGTGCACAAGAGTCACCTGGGAATCTTGCGACCCAGCAAATTCTTGGTCTTCAGGTCTGGGGTGGGGCTAGAGAATCTGCAAATCTAAAATGCTCCCAGGGAAGTCCAAGCCCCCGGGTGCCGAAGTCACATTTTGGAAGCCAGAGAACTGGAGCTGGGTTGGAAATTCCAGCTCCACCACTTGCCAGATCTGGGTCCTGGTATTTAGTCCCGCTCTGCCTTTGGTTTTCTCTTCTAGAAAAGGGGGTGATGGTAACAGCGTGTGCATCACAGGGAGTTGTGAAGATCAGTTCTATGAAGAAATGTAAACCAATTCAAGCAGGAAAGAATAATCCCTTCATTCCCAGAGCGCATGCGTAAACTGAAGACCAGAGAGACGCGATGGCGCGTCTGCTACTATTTTGGTAGAAACAAAAGTGAGGTTCAGATAGGTCTGGTTCTAAAACCCCCACCCCCTCTAGTCCCCTGTAATCTGATCGACGAAAAACAAGCCTTTCTGGAATTTTTCAACCACATTCTTAGTAGTACTGGTGGAAATTAAGGGGTAGTTGAAGATTCAGATATATGTGCAGAACAATTAGATTCTCGGAAAAGAAAAAAAATCATGGGCCAGCAAGATGGTTGGGTGGATAATGGGGCTTGCCATCAAGCCTGATAACCCAAATTCAATCCAGGGAGCCACACAGTGGAAGGAGAGAACCTGTATTCACAAGTTGTCTTCTGACCTCCACACATGTACTGTAGCATGTGGGCATACACACACACACACAGACACACACACAAAATAAATGTTTTAAAACTCACACCTCTCTTGAGAAAGCATCTCATTTTTAACTCAGTTTTGCAGAGAAAGAACCTTTCAACCATTTGTGTGTGATTGATCCTGCATCCTGTTGCCCAGCCTCCTTTTTGCCCTCAGTACCCGGGATTGAACCTAGGGCCTCATGCACTCATGCATGTGAGCAAGCACACTATTACTGAGCTACCCCCTGCCCCAGTCTTCTTTATACTGGAGTGTCATCTTCACCCTGGAGTGTGTGGATTTCAATGTGGGGGGGGGGCGGGGGGGTTAGGCAAACAAAGGACTAGGAGAACCCCAGCAAACAGCTCTTTCTAGAGGCTCGTCCTGTGCCAAGCACCAAAGCCCTTCACTGTGGCACTTTAGAGGCACAACCTCAGCACCACCCTCAACACAGAACAAGCTGAGAATGGAGGTTTGCTATTCCCTGGGCAACTAACCAGGCAAGTGCCTGAGTGTGTACACACGTGGATCCGATTACTTACAGAACCAGATTCAAATGTTCTATTTGTCAAAAACAACCTTTAAATTTAATGGGAAAAATCCTCTAAAGATGGCCATAATGATCGGATCTAAAAATTCCCTTTCTCCTACATACGAGGTGTCTTTTGTCTCTTGTTTTTGCCAAAAAGAAAGAGCACTGTGTACGTTTTTCGTCACCCTCTGCACGTGCTCAAGTTCAGGATCATCTTCACCAGCTCACATGTTGTTCTGGCAGCCTGCATGCATTCCTCCCTGCTCCCATCCCTTAAAGGAGCCAGGCTCAGCCAAGTGGAACTGCAACTGTCTCACTGGCAGCAGGCGGATGGATGTACCGTGGGTGGTGACTGTGTGACATTATGCTGTGGATGTATTTGGGGATCTCAGATCAGGGTGACTAATAGAGCTTCATGATGTTACTTGAGTATAACGTGCAGCCCAAAGCCACTATCATACTAGTAATTTTGAACATTAATGGGGAAAAAATGATAATAGCTACAGGACCCCAGGAAATATACTGGTCAAATGATCCAGATTTTCCACGGTTCATGCTTTTCAGTGATTTTGGTCAAGGTATTTAATACTTCTCTCGCTCTGATTAATATCCAACTTCTCAGGCGGGTGGCACACACCTGTGATCCCAGCACTTGGGAAATAGAGGCAGGAGGATCAGGAGTTCAAGGCCAGCTTCATCCTACCTAGTAAGTTCCAGGTAGCCAAAGTTATATGAGGATCTGTCTCTAAATAGGCAATAACAGCAACAAGAAGAAAAACAAACAAAAAAATCTATGAATATCAAACCTGTACATAATTACCTAGTGATTTTACTATTAGACCCACTTCTGATTTGATATTATAAATAGCTCTGACATTCAAAGGCCATGTGGCTTCGTTCACTACATAACTCAAAGATCTGTGAGAAGCAACACCCTTAAATACCCTAGCTGTGATACAACAAGAGGTTGCACTAGGAAGTTGGTCCTTGTGCACTCTTTACAGCAAGGGGTGCTGCCTTGTTCTGAAGAGCATCTAAACCTTTGGTGCTCTCTTTCAGAGATGTGCTTACCTTATGTATTTAGTTATTTTTTTAATTATTTTATTTTTATGAGTTGGGCATGGTGTCACATGCCTATAGTCCCAGCACTTGAGAGGCAGAGGCAGGTGGATCTCTGTGTGTTCCAACGTCAACATAGCAAGTCCCAGGCCTCTGGTCTGTAGAGTGACACCCTGTTTCAAAAGAACAAAACAAGCAAGCAAAAGATTTATTTGTTTATCTATTTATTATGTGTATTTATTTATTTTTATGTGTAATGCCCACAGAGACCAGAACAGGGCATCAGATCCCCTGGAACTGGAGGTAACAGATGGTTGTTAGATGCCATATAGGTGCTGGCAGCCAAAGCCTAGGTCCTCTGCAAGAGCAACCAGTGCTCTTAACTGCCGAGCCATCTCTCCAGCCCTTATTTTATTTTTAATTATTTGTATGTGTGTGTCTGCATGTAGGTTTGTGCATGTATGAGTGCAGGTGCCTGAGAAGTCCAGAAGAGGACATTATATCCCCTAGAGCTAGAGTTGTGAGCTACCCAATGTGGGTGCTGGGAAATGAACTCAGGTCCTCTGCAAGAGCTGTACATGTTCTTAACCACTGAGCCATCTCTCCAGCCCCTATTTACTTTTTGTTCTTTATAATGTAGCCCAGGCTGAACTTGAAGTTACTATGTAGCAGAGTATGGCCTTGAACTAGTGGATCTTCCTGATTCCACTTCTGAAGTATTGGGATCATGGGCATGAATGAGCATAGCTGGCATCTTTCAGTGGTTTATAAATATAACTGTGTATCCATGGTCAGCAAAACTCTCTAAATTTGGGAGTTAATATGGTACATAGTGTACAGGAAACCAGGAGACTATGTAAAGTTCTCTCTCCAGGTTTACGTGCATGCCTTTGACTGTCATTTGGGGTAGGTATACACTGCACATGTATCTGGGGTTCATTGTTCCAGAGAGATCATGGTTCCTGTGCATACTAAATGGACTGCAATGCAAGTTATTGAACATTTCCGTGTCATGTTTACCCTCAATCAGAACAGTGGGTGCAACAAGAGAAAAAGAAATAGTCAGCAGCTCCTTCTGAAAGGGTTCCTGAACCTCAGAGTGGCTGATTTCTGTCACTCAGCACATGTGCATGAGTCACAGGGCAATATATCTTTAGGGAAGATCTATCTACCTCAGGAAAAAAATATGTATACATGAGAAAGCTAGAGATCAGTGTTGGGTACAATGGTGTTTGACTGTAAAAGAGAAGCTGGTGGCTGACTGGGGTGAATGAGAGATTTCCATGCAAGAAAGTGTCTCACAAGCGGGCCTATGAAATAACTTAATGCAAATGAGCGAGAAATGGGCATTTCAGACCAAAACCGAAAACATGTGAGCATGGAAAAAGACTGCAAAGACTGGAACATTTGTTTCTCTTTGCTTGTTCTCTCTCTCTCTCTCCTCTCTCTCTCTCTCTCTCTCTCTCTCTCTCTCTCTCTCTCTCTCTCTCTCTCTCTGTATTAGAGTTCATCCTTCAACTCCAGCTAGTAAGCTGCAAATTTATAGAGCAGCCACTCACACGTCATGCCATCTATTCAGAGAATGTTTTCTAGCCTCTGTCATCTTTGGGGGAGGGGAAGGGAACTGTACTTAATAGAAGCCTTGAAGAAAACTGTGTTCCTTCACTTCCTATCTCTTCCCTTTCTTCCTGAATGACTTGGCCTAGAAGCATTAGGTGGGAGGGGGAGGTAGACACCCACTGTGAGGTACAGGGTAAGAGAGTGACCTGCGATAAGTCTGAGCCATACATATGACATGGGGTCTCCATGCCAAGGGGAGGCCTGGCATAGGGGATCAGAGCCCACAGGTGAGAGGCATCGACACATGGAAGTGCTCCACGTATGTGTCAGAGCCCAAGTGTGATGACAGAGACATCCTTATGTGGACTGTGTTGGTTCATTTTGCTATAATGAAATGTCTGAGGCTCAGAAATTTGTAAAGAAAAGACATTTACTTAGCTCATGGCTCCAAAGTCCAAGTGCATGGCTTTGGTTTCTGTTCAACTTTGGAGTGGCCCTTCTGGCTATGTCACATGGTGGACAGCATCATGGTGGGAACACATGCAGAGTGGGGGTGGGGGACGACCACTTTTTCTGTTTAGAGCACAACCCACTCTCAAGGGAATTATCTGGGACTCCAGGATAACTGCATTGATACTTCATGAGGGCATGAAGTCAGTGATCTATTCACCTTTTACAAGATGTCACCTCTTGACTAGGCTATCTTCTCCTCAGACCTCCACATGGAAGACCAGGCTTCCAGTACTTGAACCTCTGGAGCCATATCCAAACCAAAGCAAGGGGCAGATGTCAAAGCCTGTGATAGCAGAGAGACTTTCTTAGCTGTGTGACTCCCACTATTACACAGACAAAATATATTTTTAAAAATCCCTTCCCCCTTTTCAGTGGATAATCCATTGAAAGTTGGTAATATATATATGTATATGGATGTGTATATGTGTATATATATGTGTACAAAATTACAAATCTTTAGGATTATTTTCAGAGAAAAGATAGAACTGCTACTTATTATTGAGAGCATACTGTATGCCAGACTTCATGCTAATTTCTTTGCTTTAGGAAAAAAATCCATAGCTTTTCAAACTACCTCTAGAATTTCAGAAAATTGAATTGACCAGAATCCCTCATCCCAATCTGTAGCATATTCTAGCTTTAGAGAAATCCACTGTGCAAACATTTAGTGATTGCCTGTTCTGTGCCCCAAGTGGGGAAAACACTGAAGGCTGTACTAATGTAGCAGACCTACACACAGAGTGGCCTCACAAATGTGGGGCAAGTGCTATGTCTCCAACTCTGTAACCTTTTCTTTTTTGTTTCATTTATTTAATTTTTATTTTTACATGTATGAGTGCTTTGCTTGCATGAATGTAAGTATACCACAAGCATGCGATACCCGAGGAGGCCAGAAATGGGTATCAGACCCCCTGGAACCAAAGTTACAGAGTTGTTAGCCGCCATGTGGGTGCTGGGTACTGAATCCAGGTCCTGTGGTAGAGTAGCAAATGCTCTTAACTGCTGAGCCATCTCCATAGTCCCCTGTTTTGTTTTGGGGGGGGGGGGAAGATTGGTTGGGTGTGTGTGTGTGTGTGTGTGTGTGTGTGTGTATGTGTGTGTCTTTTTGAGACAGGGCCTCCCTGTAGCCCCACCTAGCCTGGAACTCACTATGGAGACCAGGTTGGCCTTGATCTCATAGAGATCTGCCTGTCTCTGCCTCCTGAGTGTTGGGATTAAAGGCATGGACCACCACATCAGGCTTCTATAACCCCCGATTGATTGATTGGTTGATTGATTGATTGATTGATTGATTGATTCGGAATCTCATGTCTTTCCCTCCCTGTAGCCCCACCTAGCCTGGAACTCACTATGGAGACCAGGTTGGCCTTGATCTCATAGAGATCTGCCTGTCTCTGCCTCCTGAGTGTTGGGATTAAAGGCATGGACCACCACATCAGGCTTCTATAACCCCCGATTGATTGATTGGTTGATTGATTGATTGATTGATTGATTGATTCGGAATCTCATGTCTTTCAGGCTGGCCTCAAACTTGCTATGTTCTGATCCTCCTGCCTCCACCTAAATGGGTGCTGGGATTATAGGAATGTACCAGTACACCTGATTTATGCCTCACCCTTCTCCTCCCAGATCCTCACAACCACAAATGTGCTTTCTATCTCTAGGGGTTGCCAACCCCGGAAATTTCATGTATATGAAAAATATATAATTTTTCATGACTAGTAGTCTTCCTTTAGTATATTTTCAAAGTTCATCTGTGTTATAATATACATCTGAACTTGGTTCCTTTCCACTGCTGTGTAATACTCCTTTGTGTGGCTATATAGCATTTGATTTATCTTTTCACTCACTGATAGATATTTGGATTCTTTTTTCCCTTTGGGCTCTTGTGAAAATGCTGCTATGAATTACATATATGTGTGCGTGTCTGTGTGTGTGTGTGTGTCTGTGTGTGTGTGTGTATGTGTGTATAGACAGGGTCTCCCAGCTATGTAAGCCTCCATCTCACAGAGATCTGCCTGCCTCTGCCTCCTGCTGGGATTAAAGGTATACACCACAATGCCTGGCTGCTATGAATATTTATGTGCGAGGTGCTATGTAGGCTTATGTTTTCTCTTGTCCTGGGTACATACCAGGAGTAGATGGAGTCATACTTAAGCATCTGCTTAAGCATTTAAGGAACTGGCATACTGTTTCCTCACCGGCAGTGTATGTCAAGGAGATTGTTTCTTCACATCCGCTCCCATACTCATTATGGGATTTATGTAATCTTGCATCATAACCAAACTGTGAAAAAATTCATTCTCAGAATGAAAAACCATTGGGCAAGTTAGAAAGACTCCGAATCAGACATTGTGAAACGAGCTTGTTCGCATCACCAAGAAGTGCTTCAGGAGCAACTAGGAGTAGGTACAGAACACTATAATAGGAACCTGTCCTTGTAAGATGTGGTGTTCATTGCCTGTGACTCAGACATCCCTGGGTGGGGCAGGAAGCATCCATAGATCTCTGGGTCTGGTTCTTCAGGACTGGGCAGCATGCTTGGTGAATCTGGTGCTTTGTCTCACCCAAGGTAGTCAGAGACAAGTAATGACAGCATTAGGCTCCTCGGTGAACCAGGCAAACAGAAGATAGATCCAGGACATCTGTAATTGGTTGGAATTTCCAGCTCAGGGTTTAGAGCCTGTAGGCCACCCACTGGTGACCCATTGGGCAGTCCTGACTCACAGATGTGTTTTGTTTGCCCTGTGTAGTGGTGTAAACACTTTGATTTATGATTCCTCTCTACTTGCTGCTCTGTTAGTATTCTATACCTGCCATAATTCACTCTTGTACACTGTCTGCAGGGTTGTTTTTTTTTTTTTTTTTTGCAATTCCTGCTTGGGATGATGTCTTAGTCATATGGTTAGAGCTTGGGCAATTATTAGGATAATACCACTGTCACCACCAAAGGAAACAGTCTTGTGTCTGCACTGCATCATGAAGGAAAAGCATACTTGTTCAACATATGACTTAGAAAACAATAGGTATATATAACTCATACACACTCGGGCTTTACACTGATATAACCAGCCCTGTGTGTGGTCAACAGAGAATAGAAAAAGGCACACAGATCACGGAACCAAACGTGGCAGAGTCAGAATTAAGGTGAGAGGCACAATCAAATTGTCCTAGTTTGCTTTTCTGTTGCTGTGAATAAACACCAGAAGCAGAAGCAGCTTGGGGGAGGAAAGGGCTTATTGGGTTTATGCTTCCATTTCACAATCCATCACTGAGGGAAGTCAGGGCGGGAACTCATGCAGGACCCTGGAGACAGTCATTGAAGCGGAGGGCTGTGGAGGCTTGCTCCCAGACTCATGTTCAGCCACCTTTCTTATGCAGCCCAGGCTCACCTGTCTAAAGATGGTACCACCCACAGTGGGCTGGGCCCTCCTACATCAATTAGACATCAAGAAAATGCCCTACTGCTGGGCTTGGTGGCTCACACCTTTAATCCCAGCACTGGGAGACAGAGGCAGGTGGATTGCTGTGAGATCGAGGCCAGCCTGGTCTACATAGCAAGTTCTGGGCCAGCTTGAGTTATACAAAGACCCTGTCTCAAAAAGACTTTAAAAGACGCCCTACTGGTGTGCATACAGACCAATCTAATGGAGGAAGTTTCTCAGTTGAAGTTCCTTCTTTCCAACTCTGTCAAGTTGACAAAGAAGCTTAACAGTCATACAAACTTTTGGGTTTGGGCTCCTCCTTGAATTTTTTTTCTAAAAACTGGTTACTGTATGAAAATATGAATGTTTTTGTGGAACACATTTCCTTACTATGAGTTGCAAGACTCATGAAATTTAATATTTGTCTTTCTTTTTTTCTCCCTTCTTTCTCGGTTTTCTTAAGAAAGCACACTCTTTGAAAAGACCAGCTGTGAAATTAGAGAAACTGTTGGAAGCAGGAGGCAAGCACCCCCTGAAGCTCTTGGTGCTCTGAGTAGAACCCATCCCCTTGGTGCACCCATCTGAGGGATGCTAGGAGTGTTGGTTTCCAATGGCTCCTTACCCACAGGTGCCAGGATGTTGTCACCTCAGGGCAAGAAGTGGCTTGCAGCTAATGAGTGATTAATACAGTTTGTAAATCCTTGGGCTCTTGCTCAGGGAGGAACTATAAGTGTATGCGTATGATGTGTTCCTGAGCTCCTAGGGAGGGCAGGCCGAAGACAGACTCCTTGGGTCTATGTCTATGCCTGGCTTCCCCCACCCCTTGCCCAGCACTATCCTGCTTCTTTTTCCCCTCATCAGATGGAGTTTGGGAGTCATCTCTCAAACACTTTGACCAGAAACTTCATGGAGGGACGCCACAGTTCCTAGGAACCTGATCTAGGACACATGTTTAGCTCAGGAGTTATCCTGATCAGTTTAGGTTTGTAAGTGGATAGTAAGGCATACCATATCTGGTGTCCGACATCTAATGGTTAAAAAGTAATAGTCTGAGCTTCGGTGGGCACAGGGACTCTCTAATAATGGCCTTAATGACCCTTATGGTATGTAGGGTTCTGTTAGAACAACCATTCCTGTTTCCATGTAAATCATAAAATTGCTTTTCCATTAACAAGGGTGTTTATATAACTTCCTCCTTTTACTGGAATGTGGAGAGAGACAGAGACAGAGAGAATTGTGAAGTAAGGAGCCTTGATTTGCCTTCTTGAGTTTTAATATTTATGTGAGTGACACTGTGCTCTGTGTCTTACAGAAAACTACATACAAGCTAAAAGCATTACAGTTTTGATGAGGGAAATACAACTATTATTTCACTCTGCCTTCCACAGCATACAATATGCTTAATGTCCTTACAACTTTGTTCTTATTCTTCCCAGAACCTACAACTTGAGGTGCACTAATCTGCATGCTCATTTCCTACAGGTGCCTTAACGAATGACTACAATGGAAGTCTGTTCTATCAAAGCTCTAAAGGACAGAAATCCTAAATCAAGATGCCCTTGAAGGTCAGGAGAGGGTGTCAGAGCCCCTGGAACTGGAGTTACATGCAGTTGTTAGTCACCATGTAGGTGGTGGGAACCGAACCTGGGTCCTCTGCAAGAGCAGCCAGTGCTCTTAACCGCTGAGCCATCTCTCCTGCCCCTCTGTGTTCCACCTTAACATGACCATCTTCTCTGTGTGTATCTTCTCTTTTCTGTCCCAAATTTCTTTCTGCCTCACTCACAAAGACACCTGTAATTGGATTTAGAGCTCACAGAACAATCCAGGATCATCTTATTTCAAGATCTCTAACATAATCACATTCATAGGTTCTAGGGATTTGATTAGGACATCTTTTAGAGAGGCCACTTTGAAGTGTGTGTGTGTGTGTGTGTGTGTGTGTGTGTGTTGTGAGTGTCTTGTGTGTGTCTAGAATGACACAAAGACAAAGACAGACACATACAAAGAATATAACCAGGAGAGCTGGACACACCTATAATCCTAGCACTTAGGAAGTGGAGGCAGGAGGACCCCAAGGTCAGCATAGGCGCACAGGGAGACTGTTCCAAATAAAACAAAACAACAACACAGAACTAAACAAAACCCTCAGAAAACTCCACAAAAAAATCTGATCAGGACAGTGCTCTCACATGTGTACTCATATTGAGCACTTTTGTTCACATCAACACCTTAGAAGCAATCAAGAATGAATGTCCATTCTGGGCATGGTGGCATATATCTTTAATCCCAGCACTCAGAAAACAAAGTAGGCAGACCTCTGTGAGTTTGAAGCCAACCTGTTCTACATAGTGCATTCTAGGCCAGCTGGGGCTATAGCGAGACCAATCCAAAAAAAAAAGAATGTCCTTGACCCTTGACATAATTTTGTCAAGCACTAAGAGCAGGCTATGTGCACTGAGGACACACAGTGTGGAGATTAGTCAAGCATTCAACATCCAACATCAGTGTGGCTTTGTGTCGTACTACTCCCATTACATTTATTTAATTTTATGGGGTGGCATTAGGATTCAGAAAGGCCTGGGCCTCCTAAGAATGTCAAAGCTTGGGGATGGGGAAATGGCTCAGTGGTTAAGAACAATTGCTGTTCTTCTAGAAGACTTGGGTGTTCGATTCCCAGCACCCACATGGCAGCTAACAACCATTCGTAACTCCAGTTCCAGGGGATCTGATGCCCTCTTCTGACCTCTTTGGGCTTTGCATGACATGGGTGCACTTACATACATGCAGGCAGTACACTCATACACATAAAATAAATATGATACATAAAATATTTTTATAAAGAATGTCAAAGCTCTATGTAAAACAGGTTACGATACATAAAATATTTTTATAAAGAATGTCAAAGCTCTATGTAAAACAGGTTTGAGCTGCAGCAAATTTATTACCTATAATAAGTTTTCATGTGGACAATAGGGTGTATTTGAGGGACTATTGGTAACCAGTGACTCCACATTAAGTCTAATCCCTCTTCAAGTAAGTGATGTCTGTTTCTAAGTAATATCTGAGACTGAATCAGAAAAATAATGAATTATTTGAAACAGCTTTGTCATTTGGGCTGGTTTTAGAGATACAGATATTTTAGCATTTTGAAACACTGTAGTTTTAGAAAGTCTCACACATTGCAACATATATTTCTCTTGAAATTCTTTGAAGGTAATTGAGGAAAGCAAATGAGGGTGTTAAAATATTACCAAGCACATACAGCCATAATGGAGAAAAAGGGTTTATGAAATACATCGTTTTACTAAATCACTTTAAATCGTTGTACTTAAACCATCAAATTAGGTTTGTGCCTTCTTTGAGGGCATTCTGATTAAAAACCTGCATTGTTTTTCTTTATGCTATAAATGACATACAAAGAAACTTAAAGAATTAACTTATTTTTTCTCAAAATAATGGGTTAGACTGGAGAATTCTTTTTCCTGTGATATTAGACAAACACTCATGGCATTTTGATTTGTTTTGAAAGAATATTTCTAAGTAGCTGAGGAAGGCTTTGAACTCACTACTCTGTTGTCTAAGCCTCCTGAGTGCTGAGATTGACAGACAGTTACCATGACATGTAGCTTTCCACGACGTTTTCCCCTTTATTAGAACACTTTTTATATTCTACTCTAAAAAGTTGATTGCATAAGCAACTTTCTTTTTCCACAAAACTATACACTTCTACACTTTCTCTCTCTCTCTCTCTCTCTCTCTCTCTCTCTCTCTCTCTCTCTCTCTCAGGTTTTCTGAGAGAAGGTCTCCCTGTAACCCCAGCCATCCAGGAACTTGCTGTGTGACCAGGCTGCCCTCAGTCTCACAGAGATCTGCCTACCTCTGTCCCCCAAGTGCTGGGATTAAAGGTGTGTGCCACCATGCCCTGCTAAACTACAAACTTCTCGATGGCAAGGACAGCAAGTTATTTCAAAAACAGTATTTTGACCAGGTGTGGTGACATGGAATCTCAGCACTCAAGAAAGGGGCTGAGGTAGGAAGATCAGGATGAGAGTGGCCTGTGCTACGTAGTGAGTTCCAGCACAGCTTGGCTTACAGAGTAAGACCATTAAAAAAATAAAGCAAAAAGCACCCCAAAACAATACATCCCCTCCCCAGACTGGGATTGTAGCTCAGTGATAGGAGTATACACCAAGCCCTGTATTCAATTTCCAGTGGAGTCCCACAGCAATCTGTTCTACCCAGCATTTTGTATTCCATCTAATTGGCACTCAGTATTGACGAATGGCACACAGCTCACTTTTTCAGCCAACCCACAGTGGGTAGGCAAGTTATAGCCCCATGATATCTGGCACTTTGGGAAGCTATTTGTCATCGGTCTAAAGGACAATAATTTTCTCCTCTTTTCCGCACCCTATTTTTGTCTTCTCTCGCTTCCCTTTTCCTGTTTCTTCCCTGCTAACTACGCCTTTGGCTGCCTGTGTGATAGAGCATCCACCCAATATGGCATTTCCAAGGACTGCGGGTGCCATTCCCTGGGGCTCAGCGAATTTCTGGGTCAGCCTCCCTAGTCCATAATTCCATTATGAACTTGACCATTGACCCAGAAGCACTTTGGGAGGAGATGAGTGCCTGCTCCCTGTTCCCTGTTGCTTCATTTTGACTGCAGATTGCATATCAGGCAGCAGGATGCAGGAAGAGGGGACATAGAGATCCTTGTGGAAGGGAGGGTGTGAGTTTTGCCAAGAGAACAGCCATAGCAGATTAGAAAGCGGAAAAATTAAGAGGAAAATCAGAAGGTGATGGAAACTGTATTAACTTGTCAAATCATTAATGCAGCTTATTTCAGCCAAAATTATAAATTGTTTTTGTCCAAATTCTTCAGGAACAGATGAATAAAACATACAGTTTCCTCTAAAATTAACTTTTGGGTTTTCATATGGATTTAATTTCCTGAACACAGAACTGTAACCATTTTTTCAGACATGAATATGAATTAGCACGTTTGCATTGTCCCACGTGATCTGGCTTTTTGCCCTTTTTGCCCTGTGTGCTGGGTAGCTTTGGTTATCAACTTGACACACCTGGGTAGAGGGAGCCTCAACTGATGAATTTCCTCCATTGGACTCCCCTGTGGCCATGTCCGTGGAGCGTCTTCTTGATTATTGAGTGATGTGGGAGGGCCCAGCCTACCGTGGGTGGTATCACCCCAGGGCAGGTGGGCCTAGGTTGTATAAGAAACCAGGCTGAGCCGGGCCAGGGGAGCAAGCCAGTAAACAGTGTTCCTCCATAGTCTGTGCTCCAGCTCCTGCCTCTGGGTTCCTGCTCTGAGTTCCTACCTTGGGCTTCCTTAGTGATAATCATGACCTGGGAGATGTAAGCCAAATAAACCCTTTCCTCCCCAAGTTGGTATTGGTCAGAGTGCTTTATCACAGCAATGGCGAAACTAACTAGAACACCCTCCCAGAAACACTGCTTTTTGGTGTGTATCATTGACCAACAGTACTATCTTTGTGTTCTATCCAAGACAACATTTGAATTCAGATACAGAGCCCCGCCTCATTAGACAGTTATCTGTCTCCCCCTGGACCAGAAACATGTGCTTTAAAGAGCATCACTTGGTTCTCAGTCCTTGTTCTTCAAGAGCTGGTCTATCAATCAACAGCAATAGCATCTATACTCCTTCCTCCCTCTCTTCCTCACACCCTGTCCAGGACCTAACACAAAGTTCCATTTACATAATAGTTGCTTAATAAACACTAACAGAAAACAAATCCCAGTTCGGATCCTTTCTTAATGTAGTTTCCTACCACATATTGTGGGTAACAAACTGAACTTCTTGACATTTGGGATTCTATTGCTAGTGACTTGGTCTTGCTATATAATGATCTAGAACAAGAATCACCAACCACATCTTGTACTTTTTTGTAAATAAAGTTTTATCAACACATAGCATATTCATTTGTTTATATATTGTCTGTGACAACTTTTCATCTGTAATGGTGAAGCTGAGTCATGTTAATGGACACAATATGGTACACACAGTCTAACATAGTAAGTATATAGCTTATCATAGATAAAGTTTGTTAATATCTGGCCCAGAAGCTATATTTGATGGGGAAGTATATTTGATGGTGAGTGCAGTCTCCTGGAGTCATGGGAACTTGTCACTTGTCACAAATGGGCAACTTTCAACTTCTGTAACAAACCTCATGGCAAAATGATGAGATGTCACTTCAGTGGCTAGATTACAAAAGACTGTGGTTTTTGTGCTGCTATTACTGTCTTCTTGATCTATCCATTTTGGTGAAACAAGCTGCTATGTTGGAGAGGTCCATACTGAGGACCACTTCTGGCTAGTTGATAGCAATGAGCTGAACCCTGCCAATAACTACATCTTTGAGCTTGGGGGGCAGACCCTTGCCCAGTCAAACCTTAAGACGACTACAACCATAGATGATACACTTTGAATGCCTGAGAGACGCCCTGGAGCAGAGGACATAGAGAAGGTGTACCATAAACCTGTCCTACAGATAATGTGTGCTGGTAAGGGGTATTTGAAGCCACTAAGTTTGGGAATATATGTTATGCATCAACTGGTAACTAATACAAACCTTAAACCCATATTAAAGAACTTGACACACATTTCATGACTAATTTCCAGTACAAAGACAGGTATTACCACACACATATATGAAAACAGCCTGGCCAGTGCCTGACCCTCTTTCCAGATATGAAATAGCCTCAATATCAGGGGCTCGTTTCCCACTAGGATAGTATATTCTAAGCCTTTCCATGTCAGGTTACAGAAAGAAAATGACAAGACATGTCAGAGACGCACTGCGTGGAGGGCAGTTGATTCTGGGGGTTGTAGCCACCTCAAGCTACCTTGAGCCAAAGGTATCAATAACTAAGCATCCTTGTAACATTTGGTTTAAACTGCCAATCTCTGTCTATTGGTAGTTGCTGTCATGGGCATGTGATGTATGCGTGCCAACTCTCAAATGTGGATGAGTGATATGGAGCCTTCGAGGCCACAGTCCTTCCAGAAAGTTCTCTGTCTGCTTAGGACAGTCAAGAGTTGTCACCTATTTGCTTCTGAGAAATGCAGCAGATGCAGATAAACAGCAATATTACAGCACTACGTGATAAAGACTGAAAATCTAGGTCCAGGAAGAGTGTGAGCAGGTTCATGGTTAATGGATTTTTACCAGTTCTCTGTATACACTTATAATATTCTGCAGTAAAAATTTATTTTTAATTGTACATTTTAATTGTCCATTACAGAAACATTTTATGATGTTCTTTCATGTCGTTTTGGTAATGATTTGGACAATGTTATAATTACTATACAGCCTCTTTTCATTTTGTACATCACAGTCATTTTTCCATGTCGGTAAAACCACATTTTTAAAAGGCCATAAAATATTTTTCAGCCTGTGCCTGAGCAAACAGCCTCTAGGGAGTGGATCTAAAACTGGGCCTGAGATCCACAGACTATTTTGAAAGGAGGGGTTGCCTTCATCTAATTGCTTGGCTCTCTTTTGGCAAGTCTATTGCCAGAAGGGGGGCTTTTAGAAAAATATTGCTCCAATATGCAGTATGTGCTCTATAACCCTAACCTCAGTAAGTAGACTATGGGATAATTTTTAAAACTAGTCTCTTCATGTTGGGCATTTAATTTGTTTTCATATATTCACCTACCATTAATGTGTCCACATTTCAATTTTGTTGCTTAGTTTGCACCAGAATTTTATTTGTGTGTGCATGTGTGGGTGGGTGCGTAGAGACTGGAGTCAATTTCGGGTGTTTTTCCTCATGTTCACCTTGTGTTTTGAGACAGGCTCTTTCTTTGGCTTGGAACTCACTTAGTAGGTTAAGTTGATGGACCAGCAAACCCCAGGGATCCTAAGAGACTGGAGTCAATTTCAGGTGTTTTTCCTCATGAACTGTTCACCTTGTGTTTTGAGACAGGCTCTTTCTTTGGCCTGGAACTCACTTAGTAGGTTAAGTTGATGGACCAGCAAACCCCAGGGATCCTCCTATCTCAGCACTGGGATTGCAACTGTATACCACCACATTCCATTTTTTAAATATGGGTGCTGGGGGATCAAACTCAGTCCTTATGCTTGTGTGCCAAGCACATTGCCCACTAAGCCATCCCTTCAACCTGGTTTTTAACTTTTTCAATACAGAAGTTGAAGGGTATGGATACCATAGGGCCTATAAATATCACCAAATTGACATCATCAATGTTCTCTCCCTCCCTTGGAATGAGAAAGTGTTGTTTGACAATGTCCTCTCCCACAATCGAAATCATTAATGTGTTGAGGCTGTTGGAGGACAACCAGTCCCTCCAAGAGGCTTCCAACAAAACTTCAGAGAATTCTGTTCCCTTAACAGTTCCTAAGATATGCAAAATGTTCTAAGTGCTGACAGAAAAATAGCATATTTCCATAACTAAACTCTTGATGACTATACTATTTCAAGAAAGTTGTTGAGGCTTGGAACCCACATATTTTACCTTGGCTACTGACAGGGAGAGCGTCCATTGAATTCATTGTTATCCTAATATAAAAGTTTTAGAATGAAATAACATCATACGATAGAAAGCGCAGTGCAGTGACTTGAAAAAACACATTGGACAACAGGTTAGAATTATAGGATAGTTTTTATTAAAGAACCGGGGGGGGGGGGGCGG
>NW_008336933.1:200688-204996 GCF_000622305.1 Nannospalax galili
GCTGCCCCCGCCAGCGCGCCGCCCGGCCTGGCCGCGGGCTCAGGCTCGGCCGCGGGCGTCCCGGCCCCCGGCCTGGCGAGCAGCAGCGCTGCGGCCCCTTTCCCGCACGGGGATTCGGCCCTCAACGAGCAGGAGAAGGAGCTGCAGCGGCGGCTGAAGCGCCTGTACCCGGCCGTGGACGAGCAGGAGACGCCGCTGCCCCGGTCCTGGAGCCCGAAGGACAAGTTCAGCTACATCGGCCTCTCGCAGAACAACCTGCGGGTGCACTACAAAGGTGCGGGGCGGGGAGCGGCCGAGGGGTCCCGGGGACGGATGCGGGGCGAGGCTCAGGGAACGGGAAGGTGGGCGTGCGGTCCCCAGGTGGAGGGCAGCCGGGGAACCCACGGCCAGGAGGTAGCTGGACGCCTTGATGCTGGAGGACCGGACACAACGCGCCTTCAGATTCCCGGAGATAAATCTTGGGATTGGGCTGGAGGAATCTATGGACCGGAGTTGGGTTACATTGTTCTCCAGGTGGAGGGTCAGGCGATCTCTTTTTACGCAGCAGGGGGGAGAGGCACGATTCCGAGGTACGGTTTCTAATTAAGGGAGCGCAGGAATACACGGTGGGGGAGGAGTGATCAGTGGAGGATTTGTCCAAAATTAGGCCAGAGATTGTCTAGGGGGACAAAAGGACAAGGGGCCCGAGTTGGCCACCAGTGCGTCTTAGCGAGAGGGGAAACCTCAGGATGCCGTGTTTTCTTAGGGGAGCAGCAGAAACCCGCCGCTCCGGATTGGAAATGCCCTATATTTCCGGGTTGGTATTACATGAAATCTTTTTGAAAACAAGGATTTAAAGCATGTTATTCAGCATTTAGAAGAAAATTGGGTTCTATTTTGCACCTGCAGTTAGCAAACAAAACACCTTAAGCTGGTGCTTGCCCCCCCCCATCACCCACCTCTCCTAGGTTAAAACAAAGCTTTCAGCAAATCGGTTGTATAGAAAATTATAAACAGCAGTAGAGGTTTTTGAAATGTAGCTCAGATTATTGGCGTGTGTCAAGTTTACTTGTGTGGAAGGAGGGAAAAATCCAGTGGTGCCAGTTTGGAAACAAATCCAGTTGTTTTAGGCCCCAAATGGAAGCAGGAGCTCTAGCAGCCTCGTTTTGATTGGCTATAAAGGAAGGGTCTTCTGCAGGTTCCAGTGACATGTATGCAGAGGATATGAACAGCCTGTGGTAAAATTCTGAAAGTATACAGAGCTAGGTTTGAGAAGAACCTTGATAAGCTGCTGTTCAGTCGCAGAGGAGTATGGCAACAGAATCTGCTAAATGATTTGGCTGTGAAGAGTCTGCACAAAGAGAGGCCTTGTTGGACATTCCTTCTTATGGTCGTGGATCCAAAGAAGAACTTTCAGTTTTGACCGTTATGTTCTTTGATCTAAGTGGCCAAAAATTTCAAAATACTGCAGGTTTTTTTTTCTTTAGTTAGGACATTTTGTTGCTTTCCTTCTGAGTTATACTAATTTTGTTTTTAGATTGGTGTGAACAGTGCTGTGGTATGAAGTGTGTACTTCTGTTAGTCTTGACAAAACTATCATTTTAAATTTGTGGTTTATGACTGAATAGCTTATAAAATAAGGGGGATGAGTGAACAAAGGACTCCCAGCCTTCCTGAGTCCTGCAGTCATAGGTGATTGTAGGTATGTTACAAGACAGGATCTCAGTTTCTTCTGAGAAATACGGGAATTGAACTGGATGGTTGGTAAGGAAATTTCCATGATAACTTAAGATTTATGATTATGGTTTATTTAGCACTGAAACACGACCTGATTAGTTGTATTTACTTCTTTTACATAAAAATGATTTGGGTCAGAGGCAAGTACATGTTTATGTGGTTGCTTTGGAATATTTGTGATGCTGTTTGTCTCAGTTATGTTTTTCCTGTTGGCCTTTTTATTGCTTTCTGTTGTGTAACACTAAGATTCACTTTCTGGAAACATCTCTCTTTTGTAAACGTAACCCTTAGGTCTGGAAGGACAGATGTTGTTGCTGTTCTTTCCTCCTTTTACCTCTTTGTCTTTCCCCTTAACAGTTTCTCTTTTCCAGTCTTCCTTTAGTCTTGATATTTTAAAGTCTCTGTGTTGTCTGGTTTTTCTTTCTTCCTGTGTGTCTTTTGAAAGGACACCAAATATACTGGGCAACTTTGGCCCAGTAGAAAAAGGGAATTGTTACAGGTAATGAATAATGAAACGTTGAAGTCACAAAATAAAAGTGGATTTTTAAATTGAATGATTTGTGCTGCATTAAATTTTTTAAGTTAAGCATTGAGACTTATTTAACACTAAAAATTAGTAATTGTTTATTTTTCTGTATTACAGAACTTTTTAAAATTGAATGGTGGTCTTTTGCTATGACTGTGGTTTGTGTTTAAAATGCTGTTTTTCTAAATCAGAATTGCTGCTTTGGGAAGCAGTATTGCTCCTTTAGTGACGTGAGGTGTTTATATTAAACCACTGCAGATAGCTAGATAAAATTGGTTGAATTGCTGGAGAGTTAACAGTGTGTACAGAATAGTGTATATTAAGTTGGTTTTCTTTTTACATTTTATGTTATTTTGGGTGCATGTATACGGGTGCCTGTGTGCCATGGTGCAAGTGTAGAGGTCAGAGGACTGCTTTTAAGTGTGAGGTAGGTCTCTTTTTCCACCATGTGAGTCCTAGGGATCCAACTCAAGTGGACAGGCTAATAGGTAGGTACCTTTACCTGTTGAGCCATCTCACTGGCCCTATGTCAGAATTTTTTAAGACCAGGGCTGAAGGGATGGCTCAGTGGTTAAGAGCACTGGCTGCTCTTGCTGAGCACCCACATGGCAGCTAACAACTCTCAGTAACTCCAGTTCTAGAGGATCTGATGCCCTCTTCTGACCTTTGTGGGCATTGCATAACACAGGTACACTTAAATACATGCAAGCAATACACTCATACACATAAAATTAAAATAATAAATAAAATATTAAGAAAAATTTTTGAGGCCTTTTATTTAGCAGTCTCACACCAGCTATTGAAACACCTAGGGATGACCCTCTTTATTTAAAAAAAAATCTTGTCGGTATTGCATAATTTAAAAAGTCACAGGTTTAGACTTAATTATGATAACTTTATTCTACTTGCAATGAATATTAATGAAACACATTAATGAATATGACATTGGGGTCAGTAGCTGAAATGTTTCATTTACAGATTGAATTTTTATATATTTTATTTTATTATCATTTGGGTGCTTTACAGAGCATTTTGAAACATAGGTAGACAGACAAGATTGTGGAACTGTTGTTTTAGACTTGAGCAGGTGGGAGCACTTGTTAGAGGGTGCTGTCGCAGATGAGCCAGGATTGGAAAACAGTTTTTGCTGACCCTGAATTTTGTGCTCTTTCCTTTATTCATATTGTGTCTTTCAGTTTGTGTGAGGGTAATCTCAGGTGACCACATTTATAACTTTCTGAAGGGTGGTTAAGATTGAATGTACTTCCTAATGGGCGAAAATGTGACTGGACAGCAGTAAAGCCTCGGAAAAGTTGGGACACTTTGATATTACTGACTTAAAGTAGCTTAGGACAAATGCCAGATAAGTAAAATTTGGGAGCTGTAGGAAGTGATGAAATAGTATTTGCACCTTTTATTTTTTTAATATTTTACTATTTTTATTTTATGTGTAGAGTGTATTGCCTGCATGCATGTGAGTGTACCCATGTCGTGCAATGCTGCGGAGGTCAGAAGTGGGCTTTGGGCTCCCCTGGAACTGGAGTTAAGGAGGGTTTGTAACTGCCATGTGGGTGCTGAGAATTGAACCTGGGTCCTCTACAAGAGCAGTCAGTACTCTTAACCGCTGAGCCATCTCTCCAGCCCGGAATTGCACCTTTTAATCAAAGCATCATTAACAGTATCTAACCAAATAGGTTGGGTTTTATAATACTTGACCCCGTGTTTTATCCAGTTTTTTTTTGTTGTTGTTGTTTTTTTTTTTTTTTTTTTTTTTTCTGTCTTTTTGAGACAGGGTCTCCCTATAGCCCCAGCTGTCCTGGAACTCACTATGTAGACCAGGCTGGCCTCAAACTCACAAAGATCCACCTGCCTCTGCCTCCCAAGTGCTGGGATTAAAGGCATGTGCCACCACACTGGACTTATCCAGTTTTTTAAAAAAAAGATTTAGTTTATGTGCATGTACCTGAGTGAATGTATGTGTATCACGTGCATACAGACAGTTGTTAGCCATCATATGGGTACTGGGAACTGAACCCAGGTCCTCTGGAAGAGCAGCAAGTGCTCTT
>NW_008336933.1:206136-247251 GCF_000622305.1 Nannospalax galili
CTCCCTCTCCCTCTCCCTCTCCCTCTCCCTCTCCCTCTCCCTCCCCACAATAAGGGCTGGGCATACCTTGTAATCCCAGACCATGTGGGAGGTAGAGGCAGGAAGATTGGGAGTTCAGACTAGCCTACATAGTAAGACCTTGTCAAGACAAAAATCAAAGAACTTAAAATCATACTGAGTTTTCCCCTGGAATCTGCTTGCTAAAATTTTTGGAAATTGGCTTTTAAAATGTCAGTTACTAACTATAAGAATCAGGTGAATCTAATACTTATATTCAGGAAAAAAGACAGTAATGTTAATTGAGCACTTGTTATAGGGCAGATAACGCTCTTGCTGACTCTTGAATCATTCATTCCTTTGCTTTTTCAACAAGTTTTTACTGTAGTTTCTAGGCACTCAAAGGTGATCTGTTGTTGCGCTCAGACAGCTCAAAGAGCATAAGATGGAGAAGTAAGGAAGTGCTAAGTGTGGAAGGTAGGAGGAGTGTCTAGCTGAGGCTGGTGCTAGAGGGGACCGAGGGGTTGGTCAGAGGTTGCTTCTTGGAGGAGTTGAGACCAGTGGGCAAGCTTAAAAAAATGAACAAGGTCTAGGGGAAGAGAAGGGATTGGGTGGGGGAAAATAAAAAACATGGAGGAGAGTTATTATTATATATGTTTGGATTTGTAAGCATGAAGGGACCTTATAGAGTATTTATTAAGCTTACATCTTACTCTGTAGGAATTGGAGAAGCATTAAAGAATTTTAAATAGGAAGTGCCTGGCTCCCATTTCATTTTTGTCAGACCTCAAAACTGATTGGAAGATAGTCTAGTATATAAGACAAATGGTGAATTCATTTTGAAGACTGTTATACTTAGACCATGTTAGAAATAAAGACCTTGACTTGGTCAGTGGAAGGGGCAGAGAGTAGTAGACAGTTGTGAGGTATTTAAAGGTGATACTGAGATATGAGGATGAGTAGAGAGAAATCAAGGATGAGTAGGCTTCTAGCTGCTGCATTCCTAAAGTGAACCTTGACTCAAATAGATTTGGAAGATGTTAATTCTGCATTGAAATATATTTGGGAATAAGTAAGAATGGGAATCATAATTCTGAGCTGTGACTTCAGGGAAAGCCTTACAGAAGGAACAGAACAAGTCTTCTGGAATCAAGGGTTCTTATGTGATCTTAAATCATGATGCTTAAGTTAACACTAGTCTGTAGTTGCAAAATTCTGGTCTTCTTTTCCTATGACTGGCTTATCTTTTCCTTCCTACTTGAATTCCTCCAAGGAATATCATTGCCTTAGCTGATTGCTGTCATTCTCAGTTGGGGAGAATATTTCATGGTGTGCTGCTGTGTGAACTGGTGATCATCAGATGCGGTGCTAACCTGTTTATTACTTTTCTACTCTCTGAGACAAAATAATTGGCAGATGCACCTGAGGGGAGGATGCAGCCCATCGCTGTCCTCTCATTCTTTGGAAGGGTGCAGTCTAGCATGGTGAGGAAGGCATGGTTGAGTTCATGGATCAGGAAACAAGAGGGTTCAGGCTGGTAGGAGAGATAGGCTATAATCTCTGTGACCCAACCCCCAGTGACTCACTTCCTCCAGCCAGGTGCCACCTTCTAAAGGTTCTATAACCTCCCCAAATAGGGCTATCAGCTGGGGACCAAGTGTTCAAAAACATGAGCCTGTTGGGGACATTTCCCGCTCACACCATAATACCTGTGTTGAATTTACTGGAATGGTGTAATTAGAAAATGCAAAATATTCTGGCTCCAGGATAGTCTGGGCCCCATTTTGTTCATTAGAGACAGTTTGAGGCCCTTCCTCTTGGGAAGGGCTGTCAGATACTGTAACTCACATGAAACTTGGCAAGATGGATCTAGATCACAACTGATTTAGGAATTACCTTCAGGTGGTGGCTGAAACTCAGAGTATGTGAGTGTGTGGGGTGAAAACAGCCGTGGGCCAGAGGTAGAACCCTTACCGTTGTGAGGTACCTGAGTGGAAAGGAGAGGTGTCCCGGAGGCTGAACAGGGGAGATGAGAAAGGAGGAGGAGGCCTTTAGTGTCCATGCAGTAGGTGGTGGTGTGCCATAGGCATGGGCAGTTTTCCATGGGGTTTGGAATAAGACATTTGTAGCCTTAGAATTGCATGATCGGGGCAAAAGCCCAGGTATCAAGGATTGAAAGTAAATGGAGGGGCCGCTCAGACACGGACTCTGGATACTCTTGAGAAATGAAGATGAAGAAAGATTAGAGCAGCACCTTATAGGAGGCGAAGGGAGCCATCTTCAGTTTTTAGTTGCTGATGGGTTACATTTTAGCTGAGGCCTAGCTTCTGATACCATCAGGTGAAGTGAAAATTGTATGTAATCAGAACTTCTCTTAAATCTCCTTAGAGTGGTATTAGCAGCAATTGTATCATTTCTAAATCTATCTTGGTTTAGTTTATGTGGGTAAAATTGAAGTGATGTTAAATGTCATGTAAGAATATGATTTTAGTTCAAAGAGTGGTGCCCCAATAAAATATAAAAAGTCTAATAAAGTAGATATTAGCAAGGCCTGTTTTTTATTACCTTGAATTTTATTTTTATAAAGTTCATTTTATTTACTAGTAACCCTAGTATTTTACTGTCGGTGGTTTTTAGCATAGAGGTACAGAATTAGTGGAAAATGTATACATTTAGGGGATATAGGGGATATTGTGCTCTTAACGGTTGAGGGGAAGGTGAAATTAAAGAGAAAAATGCTGAAAATAGTAAATTTGGGGGCCGATAAAGGTTGGAGAGGGTTTCCAGAGTACAGGTGGTGAGTCTTGAAAAGCAGAGAACCTTCGGTCCCTCTGGTGGTAGTGGAAGAGGTAAGACAGGTAGACATGGACCACTGCTGAACAGCAGTGTGGGGACCTGGCCTGACTATGACTGCCTCTGCTAGCCTCCCCTTTCTTCACAAAATAGGTTCAGCAACTTTTAAATATTTTTATTTATTACTTTTTATTTTATGTGTATGAGTAGTATTGCCTGCATGTATGTAAATGGACCCATGTCATGTGATGCCCACAGAAGTCAAAAGAGGGCGTCTGATTCCCCTGGAACTGGAGTTGGACTGTTAGCCGCCATGTGGGTACTGGGACCTGAACCCAGGTCCTCTGCAAGAGCAGCCAGTGCCCTTAACTGCTGAGCCATCTCTCCAGCTCCATCCGGTTCAGTGACTTTTAAAGCTTAAAGTGAATGATGAAAATGCGGATGAGCCTTTGAGAGTAATTGAAACAGGCAGACTAAAGATTTCTGAACATATTGTTGGTAGCATTGGGAAGGCCAAGTGATAGAGTTCATAGCAGTGATCATTTGCCAGATTCTTAGACTTTTGTGCGGAGGCTGTCTAGAGTGGTATTAGGGAAGGGGGCTCGTAATATTGATGACATGGCTTTACTGGTAGGTGTGGTGGACACAAGCATATGAAGGAAATCAAGGGTACTTGAGAGCTTGTAGGTGATCCCCTTGTAGCCCATCCTGGAAAAAGAGAAAGGAAGAGAAAAATCACAAAGATTCAGAGAAAGAGTTCTCATGCTGTTGAGGACAAAATATAGAAGTGAAATACTGAAAGATTGAGAGCATAGAAAGCTATGTTGAGTTAAGATAAAAGCATTCCTGCTCCACTACCATAAACACATAGCTGGGAAAACGGTTTTCCACACAATTGTATACTAAAAATAACAGGATTTTGGGAAGCATAGGGTCAGGGGAGTCACTGAGGAGTGCATAGAACCTTACACTAACCAGCCAGAGCACAGCAGCTATCACAGTCCTAATCATCTACGAACCTAGTTCAGTTTCCACTCTGCAGCCTTAGGTCCTGGGTCTTGGATTTCCTTCTTCATGGCAAAAGTACTTGACACCTGTTTAATTGAAATGAGAAATTTGATTCAGGCATTAGTCTTTTTCACTTTTTTAAAAAATTGTTTTTTATTTTATGTGTATGCCTGTATTGCCTGCATGTAGGTAAATGCACCCATGTTGTGCAATGCCCGCAGAGGTCAGAAGAGGCTGTCGGATCCCCTGGGACTGGAGTTACAGACAGTTGTTAGCTGCCATGTGGGTGCTGGGATTTGAACCCGGGTCTTCTGCAAGAAAAACCAGTATTCTCAACCACTAAGCCATCTGTTCGGCCCCCTTTTTTCACTGTTTTTTTAAAAAAATTTAATGTGTGTTTTGCCTGCCTGTAAGTAAGTGCACTGTGTGTGCACTGACCATAGAGCTCAGAAAAGGGCATCAGATTGTCTGGAACTGGAGTTACTAATAGTTGTTAGCTACCATGTGGGTGCTGGGAACCAAACCTGGGTTCTTTGCAAGAACAGCCAGTGCTCTTAACCACTGAGCCGTCTCCAGCCTCTTGCCTTTTTTTTTTTAACAAAGGAGAAAAGCATGTATTGGGATGACTAAAATTGAAAGACATTCTGACAGCATGCCAATTGCCTATGAGGTTACCTAACAACAGAATTATTGTTGGTGGGAATGTAAAATAATAAGCTACTTTGGAAAATGGTTTGGCAGTTTCTAACAAAGCATACATCCCAGCAGTTGTATCTCAGGTATTTACCTAACTCTGAAAACTTCTTAAATTTGCCCAGAAACTTGCATGTGAATTAATTCTTTCCCTCACTCTAAGTTGAGCATGCTGGGCAAGGAGCTACACCTCCAGCCCTGCCTAGTCAATGTTTTCAGCAAATGTATTCATAATCACTAAAAACTGGAAGCAACCAAGATACCTTTCAATAGTTGGTCAACACACTGACTTGCATTCATGCCATAAGATATCATTAGTAATATGAAACGAGCTGTCAGATTACATAGACGTGTAACTTTGAACCATGAATTGCTAAGTGAAAGAAAGCTGTCTAAAATCTGTAGGGATTCTGATTCCACTTCTGTGACATCCTGAAAAGGGCAGAATTGCAGAGACAGTGAAAAGAGTGGTTGTCCGAGGCCTAGGGTCAGAGAGAGCACAGAGGGTTTTAAGTCAGTGAAAATATTCTGTGTGGTACTGTGTGTGTGGATGCATGACACCTATGCCTTTTGCAAGCCCACAGAATCATAGGGTATGCGAATTTTAAAAATCATTTAGGAGACAGGAAAAAAAAATCCCAGGGTTGAATGCAGAGCATAACCTCTCTTTAAAAATTTATTATTTTTATTTTATGTATATGAGTGTATTGCCTGCATGCATGTAAGTGCACTTATGTCATGTAATGCCCACAGAGGACAGAAGAGGGCTTTGGATCTCCTGGAACTGGAGTTACATATGGTTGTTAGCTGCCACCTGGGTGCTGGGAACTGAACCTGGGTCCTCTGTAAGAACAACTAGTACTCTTAACTACTGAGCCACCTCTCCAACCTCGACTTTTTCTTTTTAAACTAGGAATTGAACCTAGGACTTCAATATTTTAGGTGAATGCTCTACAACTGACCTATATCTTCTGAGACAGGCTCTCTTTGTAGCCTCAGCTGGCCTGGAGCTCACTATGTAGACCAGGCTGACCTCAGTCTCACAGAAATTCACCTGCCTCTGCCTCCCAAGTGCTTGAATTGAAGATGTGCATCACCAAAGCTCCATGCCCAGCTGATGAAATAATCTTAACTGGATTATGTACATTTCAAACAATCTCGGGGAAGAGGGGAAAGTGCCGACCTAAGTAACTTTGGAAATGAATGCGGTCCAAAACCAAAGGCAAAACAAACTATAAGCACAGAGCTCTAGTTGATAGACATCATATCCTGTGGCGGTGTGGCCTAACTTTCTCATCTCATGCTGTTAGCTTCTCACACTGCTATACGTGTGTACTGTCATGGAAGAATACACGAGGTGGCATGAATTCATGGAGGAAACCTTTGCACCTTCTCGCCTGTGCTGGTTGCATTGTTGACTTAACATGGTGGCACATTTAGTAGTTCCTGAAGTGCTATACACTTCTGTAGGATCCCCAGCTCTTTCTACGTAGGGCCTTTGCATATTGCTGAGCTTCTAAAACTTTACTAATGCACCTAGAAAAGCTGTGTTATGAACCAAGTGGCTTCTTTATTATGCTAGCCAGGTTAGAATTTAGTACTTTTGAGGTGGAATCGTTTCAGGTGCCAGAATCCAGCATGTGGGACCAGAAAGGAATACTTTAAGTTGGAGTAGAAAGTTCAAGACACAGAAATAAAAAGCAGAAAGAGAATAACCACAAATAAATATTGTGTTAGTTGTATAGGAAAAAAGCCATGTTGCTAGGAAAGTATGTAAAAGGTCAGAACAAGTCAGAGAAGTTAGAGAGTATTTGTAGAAAAGTGTAAGTAAGCTAAAGAATGAGGAGGGCCTAGAGTGAGCTTTGTAGGTGCTGGAGAGAGTATGTGTGTGGACCAATCCTGCAGTAGGAACTGGAGCAGCCTAATGTGGCTGGCAGAAAAGGACAAGGTCAGGCATGATTTTCAGGAAGAATGTCTTTTCCCTTGGGTTGAAGAGAGGCCTTTGGAGAGAATTCAGTGATGAGGGATAGTAATGCAGAAGGGCTGACTTACTGTTTCCAGAAAGTTACTGACTGGCTGACTGCATGGTGGATAGCAGATGGGAGTAGAACTGGGGTATGTTATGCAGACTTTCCGTTTCTGTTCAATGGAATCAACAGATTGAATACAGAGAGCTTACCGAGCTAGCCTTAGAGTTTTTGGAATAATAATTTTTTTCTAGAACTATATAACCACTTAACATTGAGGATTTTGTGATTATGATAAAGTGCAGAGCATCAGTGAGATGGCTCAGTGGGTAAAAGCACTTGCCATGAAACCTAAAAGGCCTGAGTTTGATCCCCGGAACCCATGTAAAGTGGAAGGAAAGAACTGAGTATAAAGCTATCCTCTGACTTCCCCATATACACTGTGCCATGTATGTGCCTCCATGGCATTCCCCCAATTAAAAAACATATTTTTTTAAAGGACTTAAACTTTGGTGATGTGAGTGGTATCTGTGTTCACAGGTCAGCTTCCTGCCACTATATCCCCAGCTCCCTTTTATGTTTTATTTTGAGATAGAGTCTCACCAAGTTGTCTAGGCTGACTTTGAATTTACTTTGCAGCCCAGGCAGACTGAATTTTTCATCCTCCTGCATCAGTCTCTTGAGTAGGTGGCATTATGGATCTGAACCACTGAGCTTGGCTTTTTTTCTTTAAATCACAGAATTTAAAATAATAATAAAATTGCATCTTATAGCTGACGAGCATAGTTAGAAATAGGTCCTGTGCTTCTGATCTCACTAGCCTTGTCTAAAATGTGCTCTATAAGCTTGGCCACATCCTCCTATAGTTTTGTTTGTTTGTTTGTTTCTAGTGGTGCTGGGGCTTTGTCCTATAACTTTTAAATTTAAAAAGTCAAGCAAATTTCTTTAATTTTTACATTTACAGGACTTTCATACAATGTTTTAGTAAAGCATAATAAACAGGGTCTATAAAGATTATATAGTATAGAACTTTATGGTTACTTTTGCGTAATGGAAAAATGTGTGGGATTTTAATTCATGCATGGATTTAATACATGATTACCAATTTGTAACAAGTTGTATGATCTCTGTAAAAATCTTATTAAAAATGATATTAATGAAATCCCAGCACTAGGGAGACAGAGGCAGCTGGATCCTTGTGCACTCAAGGCTAGCCTGGTCTACATAATTGCAGGCCAACTGGGGCTATAGGGAGACCCTGTTTCAAAAAAAAAAAAAAAGAGAAAGAGAGATGTTAAATAACACCTATGTCACATATGTTGAATGAAAAAGAATCCATAACAAAGCATCTGATACTTTGAGAAGTTGCGTTCTCTCAGATATTAGTTCCCTTTCTTTTTTTGCCTTGAAGTAGAAAGATCAGCGATGAGGATAAACATGAAGTGATCCCAGAATGCATCGTGTCACTAACGTTCATGTTGCATCAGCGTTCATGCTGGATGAGGCTTCTTGAATTTAAATTGCAACATACGTTCTCGAGAGGGGTTATAGTGGATAGAGTTTATCTAACTTTGTTTCCTTAGTTGTGAAATGAGGATGCATACTACCTCCTTCATTGGGTTGATTTGAATATTAAATGAGTTAATAAATATAATTATCTCAATAACGCCTTTCACATAGTACTAAATAACCATTATTTTTTAATTTTATTTATTATTTTTATTTCCTGTGTATGAGTGTATTGCCTGTATGTATGTGAGTGCACCAGTGCACCCGTATCATAAAATGCTGCGGAGATCAGAAGAGGGCTTCTGATTCCCCTGGAACTGGAGTTAAGGATGGTTCGCAGCCGCCATGTGGGTGCTGGGAATTGAACCCAGGTCCTCTGCAAGAGCAGTCAGTGCTCTTAACCGCTGAACCATCTCTACAGCCCCGACCATTATTTCTTAAGTGTATTTTGAGATTAATCCTGAAACTTTTGGTCACTGTCCAGACTTTTATCTTTTTATTATAAAAACCCAATAAAAATCCAATTTATTTAGACCTCCAGTTAAATTGTTTAGTTGGCGTTTTCTTTATATATATATTTTTTTTCACCCCTATTACCCTCTTCTCCCGTTGATCCCCTTTCTCTTTCCCAGTAACCTTTTATTTTCATGTTTGTCTATTTTCCTTCCTTCCTTTCTCTCTCTCTCTTTTTCTTTTTCTTGCTTTTTCTTTCCTTTCTCTTTTTCTCTTTTTCTTTCTCCTTCCTTTCTCTTTCTCTTTTTCTCTCTGTTTCCTTCCTTTATTTCTCTTTTTCTCCTCCCTCCCTCCCTCCCTCCCTCCCTCCCTCCCTCAGTGAATTTCATTAGGGTTGCTTAGGGAAGCTTGAGTGATATGTTAGATATGTTATTTATCAGTGGCTACATCGCTGAGGATCATGTCTCTTCCTCCCCTAACCACCACTTACTACCTGTGGATCCTAAGGGAGAGGTGGGGCCTGGTGAGCCCCTCTGCACTTCCATGACAGAATGTGACAGACTCCGTCTTATGCACGTAATCCTGTCTGCTGAGAGTTGAAGAGTGCATGCCTGTGCTGTGCCCGAGACAGCACTTTACCACATTCCACCCCTTCTTTTGGCTCTTAAATTTTCTCCACCTCTTCTGTGATGTTCCTGAACCTTGAGAGGGTTTCATTTATGGCTGAGCATTCAGCAGTCACTCTTTAACAACACTGTGACCAGTTATGTGTCTCTACAGTATCTGCCACCCACTGCAGAAAGAAGTTTCTCTGGCTAGAGTCGATAGTAGCATTAATCTATGGGCGTAAATATTGAGAAGCCAATTTGGACAAGTATATCATGTTCATTTAGCAAAACAACAGCAGTAGCTTCCCCTTTAGGGCCTGTGACCTCCGAAGCCATGGACTTTGACCTGGATTATATATTACTACTATATTGCACCAGTAGTTACAACTTGCATGACAGGTCAGTAGTACAGCACATAGTATACACAGTTGAGTGAGACTGATGACAATTATCCCCAAACAACCGTATAGCACCTTCTGGCAATGTGAAACTAGCCATCAGGGAAGATGGTTCAAACTCAGTTCTAGCTTGATTGTATACTGTAACTAAAGCATGATTTTTAGCAATGGCAATAGTTTATATAGGGACCTTAGAGGCCTTCCTGACCAGCATCTCGTAGGGTGGTAGCCCATCTGTAACTGTCTAATTTTTAAATGTGTATTTACTTTGTATGAACTTTGCTCAGATAGCCTAATTATTTGAATGTATTTTACTGGAAAAAATATTTCATGGATACCATAATTTAATAATTGTCGATCAAGTGATTAATATTGGGGCTGGGGTGATCGCTTGACTGCTAACGTGCTTGTTATACAAGCATGAGAACTTGTGTTTGATCCTAGAAACCAAGTTAAGCAACACTGTGTATGCAGTGGCATGGGTTTACAATCCCAGCACCGGAGAGGCAGAGACAGGCAGATCCCTGGGGCTCACTGGCTAGCCAGGCAGCCCTAGTTTATTTTGTTGAATCCCAGGCAGGTGAGAGACTCTTTCTCAACAAGGTGGATGGTACCTGAGGAACAATATTGATATCTGGCTTTCACATGTGTACAGTGTACCCATATAAACTTACACACACATACAGCTCTTATATTTATTTGTGCTGTTGTTTTTTTTCCTGCTGCTTAGGTCAATGTAAATCTGTTACCTACATATGTTAAACCTGTTGAGACTGCAAATTGCTGCTTCAGTTTTTGTCTTCTAGCCAACTTCATTGACTCTGTGGTCAAAGAACTGTGTCTTGCCTTTATCAGAAGGCAAGACACATGGTAGACTGATGAGGTGGCTCAGTGGGTAAAAGTATTTTGCTATGCAAACCTGATGACCTGAGTTTAATCCCCAGAACACACTGTGGAAGGAGAGAATTGACTCTTGAGGTTGTCCTCTGACCTCCACACGTGTGTTGTGGCATGTACAGACACACACATTGTATACTAATTATAAATAAGTTTTTGTGGTAATAGAAAAGGGTGGGTTACATAGTCCCTGGTTAGGTCCCTACCACCACAACCATGGGGTGAGGTGGGTAGCTGAGTCAGATTCATTCATGAGTTCATTCAATTTCTTTTGGGCCCATGAACATGTACTAATTGGCATTGCAAGTATAAACTTAGCTGTTTTAATGATAAGGTATGTGTTGGTAATTTGGTAAAGTGAATGGTAAGAGAACATGATCTCATTTGTGTGTATTGTATGTCTTAAGATACAATTTTTGGCTTAAAAGCAGCATTTAGTTTTAGAGTGCTTATGGTGAATTTGAGATGGAGAATCCCTCTGTCTATGAAGGCTATTTTAACCATGACTGAATGATTAATGACAGTTTTGTGTTAAGTGAAGCATGTCTACCTAGAACACCTGAATAGTGATTGAGAGTATTTCTCAGACAGTTCTTTTGAGGGTGATGGAGATTTGACTCACAGTCTGAGTATTTCTGGTGTGCTATTGCAACTTCCAATCTTGAGTAATTTTTTAAAAATGGTTTTAGCTTTTAGTTATGTGTATAGTATGTGTGTTTGTGGTTATGTGAACGTGAGTGCTGGTGCCCATGGAAGCCAGAAGAGATTGTCAGATTCCTTGGAGCTAGAGTTACAGGTAGTTGTGATCAGCTTGCTGTGGGTGCTGAGAACTGGACTCAGGTCCTCTGCAAGAGTGTTACACACTCTTCTGAGCCAGCTCTCCAGCCCCTTTTCTTTGTACTTTTATGGACATATTTTCACTTAAACATATTTATTCACACAGTAGCTTTCAAGATAATTTAAATCTTGGAGAAGGGGTTAATATTGGTAAAGAAAATAAGATTATTGTGAGTAAAGGAAACTGAATGGGGGAATAACATGTAAAAAGTTTAAAAGCTCCTATTCACATTTCCTATAGTGTTAGCAATAGCATTGTGTCCCTCCCTCCCTCCCTTCCTTCCCTCACTATATATTCCTAGCTGACCTTGATCTCTACTGTGCCCCTTTTTTTGTTTGTTTTTGGTGGTGTTTTTTGGGGGGGGGGATTGTTTTTGTTTCTGTTTTTTCCTTCCCTTTTCAAACAAATGAAATAACAAGTAATACATGGTGGTTTGATCCCAGCACTCTGGCGACAGCACCAGGCAGATTTCTGAGTTCAAGGCCAGCTGGAGCTACAGGAAGACCCTGTCTCAAAAAAAGCAAAATAAACAGAAAACAGGAAAAGGAAAAAAACAAAAAATAAAATACAGAGCTGTCCTCAATAGGCTATTGATTGAAGAATTCTTATGACTCACTCTGTTCAGAAGTAATAAGACTATATCAAAGAACAAAAGGTAAATCTTTTAAGTAAGAAATTTATTAGTTTAATATTTAAAACTGCATGATACAGATGCTTCTAGCTTTAAAAGCAGGCCATTTTGAAGGATTTTATAAAATAAACACAAACTTAGATCTGATAAAATGTAGATCCTTTTGTTACCTGCTTCCTTTCTCATGTGCTTCCAGTTAGACATAATTTAAAAATATGTATTGGCTGGAGGGATGACTCAGTGGTGGTTAAGAACCTTTGTTCCTCTTGCAGAGAACCCAGGTTAGGTTCCTAGCACCCACATGGTGGCTCCTAGCCACTAGAAACTCTAGTACTAGGGGATTTGATATCCTTTTGTGACCTTCACAGGTACCAGGCACACATGCAGGCCAACACTCTTACACATAAAGATAAATAATTACTTTTTTAAAAAATACTTGTAATATTCATTAAGGGCTGCTGGTTTCAGTGTGCTTAAATTCTGAACTCTGTTTTTGAAATTATTTTTAATGTTGTGTATGAGTGTTTTGCCTGCATGTATCTAAGTGCACCACCTGCATGCAATGCCCATAGAGGCAGAAGAGGGCATCAGGTCCCTTGGAACTGAGTTACAGGTGGTTGTTAGCCACCATGTAGTGCTAAAAAACAAACCCCTGTCCTCTACAAGAGCAGCCAGTATTTTTAACCATTGAGCCATCTCTCCAGCCCCGAACTCAGGACAGCTAGTGATAGTGTGACAAGTTCTTTGGCTAACTTGGGCTGTTTTGCATATTTGATTAATTGTGTTGACAAATGTTTCATTAAGTCTTCAATTACTTGAACTAATAAGAACAGAAATTAAATTTCATTCCAAAAGCCTTACTGTTCTGAATTGCTAAGATTTTTATTTGAAAAATCTCATTGCCCTTTTTTCTTCCTGTTTCACGTGCAGGTCATGGTAAAACCCCCAAAGATGCAGCGTCAGTTCGAGCCACGCATCCGATACCAGCAGCCTGTGGGATTTATTATTTTGAAGTAAAAATCGTCAGTAAGGGAAGAGATGGGTAAGTATAAGTTTTGGTGGGTACAACTCATTTTGTATTCCTGGATAATTATATTTGAAATGTTTCATAAATGTTGATGATATAATTGGAAGGTTGGAATCCTGAAATTTTTGGTTTTGAGAAAGTAGACTGAACATTATTACAGTGTAACAGAGTGGTTCTGGTTAAATACTAAATACTAAAGCTTGAGTTCATGATTTGAACAGTTTTCTTTTAGGTTTATCATTGAAGCTGAATTGGAGGGCTGGGGAGATGGCTCAGCAGTTAAGAGCACTGACTGCTCTTGCAGAGGGACGGGTTCAATTCCCAGCACCTACATGGTGGCTATGAACCATCCTTAACTCCAGTTCCAGGGGAATCCAAAGCCCTCTTCTGACCTCCCTTGGCATTGCATGACATGGGTACACTCACATACATGCAGGCAGTACATTCATATACATAAAATAAAAATAATAAATTTAAAAAAAAACAACACTGAATTGGGCCTAAGCAATAGAGGGACAGTGACTCATTTTTCTGAATTCTGCTGAGAAGCTAAATCTCCTAAAACCCAGTTAACCAAAGCCAGTGATTTATAGGTGCTTTATAGGGTTTGGGGTTTAGAATTTTAGGTATCACTTGGAAAATGTATGTTTGTGCTCTTGATTAGAAGAGATTCCCAAGTTAGTGTGTGGTGTGGAAGCTTCAGAATGAAAACTTTCTAATAGATTGTGGAACCAACTTGCATATTACTGTTTTTAATCATGGAATTGATGTGTGATGTGTGTGTACATCAGAGTCCCTTTTAGGACTATTAAAATATCTTAGTTTGTGCTTTACCTCAGAAATTCCTAATCAGAACTGGGCATATTGACATACACCTTTAATCCTAGCACTTGGGAGGCAGAGGTAGGTGCATTTCTGTGAGTTTGAGGCCAGCTTGGTCTGCATAGTGAGTTCCAGGCCAGCTGGGGCTACTGGGAGACCCTGTCTCAAAAAGCAAAAACATCAACAAAAAAGAAATAAAAATCCCTAATCAGTATTTGGACAAGGTAGGAATTTTGAGAAAGTTCTATGGGGAATTTTGGTGCATATCCCTACTTAGGAAAAGTTCTCTAAGTCATTATTTCCTGATACTTCATTGGAGTATCACAGATTCCTTTAAGCAACCACAGGGTCATTTGTCCAGCTATCAAGATAAAGCTTTTGGGCGTTGTGAGTGGTAAGGTGATCTGCATCTGAACCCCTCTTAGTGATCTTCCTGTATCCAATAGGTAATTCCTTGCTGAATATCCTCAGTGTCAACAGTATGAAAAGTAGAATGTAAAACCTTGGACTCCAATGACAGCTTTTTACTTGACTGCTTATTTTTCCATCATGATCAAATTAAGCATAAAATCAGAGGTGCCAATGAGAAAGTTTTAAAATATTTACTATTTTTTCTTTTTTATGTGTGTACGAGTGTATTGTCTGCATGTGCACCTGTGTCATGCAATGCCTGTGGAGGTCAGAAGAGTCGGATTCCCTGGAATTGGAGTTACAGTTGTTCCGCCATGTGGGTGCTGGGAATCGAACCCAAGTCCTCTGCAAGAGCAGGCAGTTCTCTTAACTACTGAGCCATGTCTCCAGCCCCAATGAGAGTTTTTGAGAGATATTGGCCTACCTTTACAGCTCCTTGCTCAGGAAACCAGTTCTTTTTATACCTCAGCATATTCAGCTCCATAATGCTGCCAGTACTCATGGTACCCAGGTTCTCTATAGCTTCCATTCTGCTCACTGTCTTTGCATGATCTTGACTTTGTATTTTCATGGCTGCTCAAATGCTCCATCTCATTCATTTCTGTGAGCTCATCGCATACATGTACCTATTCGTTGCAGTTGACTGTTCCACGGCCATACATTTAGCCTGTTTGAAGTGTTTTTCTCAAAAACAGTTGACTGGTGCTTTCACTGTTGATAAACCTTGAGAATTCCTACCTTTGCCTTTCTCTGAGCATCTCTGCTGCTTCTCCCTTAGTTGGGTCTTGGCAAGTCTCTGGAGTTCCTGAGGTGGTTGGTTATTACCTCCCAAGTGCTCCCTGCTTGTGACTCTTACCAGTGTTTTTTCTCAGAGAGACCTTAATTGGCTCTGTCTCTACTTTAAGATAATTTGAAACATGGTTTGAAGCTAAAAATCTGAAACTTTTTAGCAGGGTCATTTATGGTGTGACTAGATCTGATGAAATTTTTCATTTTCATCTTTTTGTAGCCAGAGTTTCTCATATCTTTTCCTTTTCTTTTTAAAATTGCATATACCTTACATATAGTAAAACTTCTTTCTTGGTGTACTGTTCTGTGAGTTTTCATGTGTAGCCGTGTAACCACCACAACCAGTATAAAGAACAGTTTCATTTCCTGTCCCTTTGTAACTAGCCCTTCCCCATCTCTAGCCTCTGGTAGCCTCTGGACTATTGGTTTTTTGTGTGTGTGTGTCTCTCTCTACTTTGCTTTTCTAGAACAGCATATAAATGGAATCCTAATATGTAATCTAGTTAGTCTGGCATCATCTGCTAGGCATAACACATAATGTATTTGAGAGTCCTCCCTGCTGCATATAGTAGGGAATAGTTCTTCCATTGTTGGTGGTATAGGTGATCAAACCAGTATGCTAACCTGCTCCCCAGTTAAGGGTGGGTTTTGGCAATTACAAATGTAAGCATTATCAACATTTATTTACAAGTTTTTCTGTAAATGTAAATTTTCATTTCACTTTGGGTAAATATGTAGGAGCGAAATAGCCAAATCATACTTAAAACATATATTTCTAAAAATTTTAATGTATTAGTTTTATGTGTTTGAGTATATTGCCTGCATGTAGATAGGTGCACCCGTGTCCTTAGCTTTATAAGAAACTGAAATAGTGTTTCAGGTTGGCTGTACTGGCTTGCATTTCCACCAGCAGTGTTTGATGTTCCTGTTGATTTGCCTCGGTAGCATATTTTGTGTCTTGTCAAGGTTTAAAATTTTTTTAGGGTTGGAGAGATGGCTCAGCGGTTTAAGAGCACTGACTGCTCTTGGCAGAGGACCTGGGTTTGATTCCCAGCACCCACATGGCGGCTGTGAACCATCCTTCCAGAATCTGAAGCCCTTTTCTGACCTCCATGGCATTGCATGACATGGGTACACTCCCTTACATGCAGCCAATACACTCATACACATAAAAATAATTAATAAATTAAAAATTTTTTTTTAACTTTTTTTCACTTCTTTAAAAATTATTTTGGTTAGCATGCAAACCATTGTGACTTTTTTTTTTTTTTTTTGTCTTTATGAGACGGTCTCCCAGTAGCCCCAGGCTGGCCTTGAACTCACAGAGATCTGCCTGCCTCTGCCTCCCTAGTGCTGGGCTTAAAGGCGTGCACCACCACGCCCGGCCATTGTGATATTTTCATCTACATCATTTTATTTTGTTCTTCTTCTCCATCTCATTTTTTTTTCTGTTGTAATAGATACCTAGTTTTAATGGCTGATGCATTAGATATTCCTTACTTCTCAGCTGCCCTCCACCTGTAAGGCAGTCCTTGTCACCCTGATTGCACATGTGGACTAGGGTTGCTAGTTCTTTATACATGGCAGTTCTTTTCTTTTTATATTCAACATCCTGTTTCCTCTCCCCATTTGCCATTCAAATTACTTGGTTTTCAAGTCCTAGAGTATCTTTCTGTGTGTCAGTTTCTCTTCCCTAAAATAGTATGTGTTTTCTCTGCCTCTTACGCTTTGGGCAAACTAATGATAATGGTTACACTGTTTTAGTTGTTTGCTTACTACTGACTTAAGGGTAAGGGACTCTTTTAAAGGTAGCAGTCAAGTGAATGAGTAAATGGCTGGTTTTCTGTCTCTACTTCTGCCATTCCTAGAATGGCATATACACAGACTCATACTACTTATGTAGCCTTTTAATTCTGTCATCTTCCATTTAGCATGATGCATGTGAGATGTGTTCCTGCTGCAGCTTATATTGGAGAGCAGTCCTTTTCACTGATGCTGGAGTGGAGGAGCAAGTGGTTTGCTTAGTCACTCCCTAGTTTTCTTGGAGAGAAACTTGCTAGTTTATTTTACTTAAAGTTGACTTTTCTTTTGACAGTGTGTTTATCTAAGAATAGGACAGGTAGAATTATTTGAATCCAAAATTTTGTTTTTTAGGAAAATTGCTATTCACAAGTTTTCCCATGAAATGACAAAAATTTAGTATGAGTTGCCTCTTTCAGCAGAGTGAGAGCAGAAGGGTCTGGTGTTGAAGTATCATGCATTTGGAAACACTTCTTACTCTGCCTCGTGCGTTATGTCTAGGTCTTCTGGGGAAAATTAAGACTATGACTATAAAGATTGTTACTTTTAATTTTTTACTACCTAGAAAATAAGACTTGAAAGATGTTTGTTTTATTGAGTAAAAGAATGTATTTAGTGGAATGTATGTAATGTTCTGAGTTAGCTTTTTGTTTATACTGAGCATAATTTTTATGTATATTTAGCAAAATAAGGACAAATTATTTGGCACATAGCCTGTCACTTTTTAAATTAATTTTAAAATAAAACGGGCTGGAGAGACCGCTCAGCGGTTAAGAGCACTAGCTGCTCTTGCAGAGTACCCAGGTTCATTTCCCAGCACCCACATGGCTAACAACTGTCTCTTAACTCCAGTCCCAGGTGATCCAGCGCCCTCTTCTGCACTCTTTGGTCACTGCATGCACATGGTGTGCTTACATTCAGGCAAAACACTCATACATATAAAATAAAAATAAATACATAGGCAAAATTAAAACATTTCACAACCAAAAATGAAATCTCCTTATGTACACGACTATCTTTTAGGAGGTATATTTAAGGGGTATGTCTTCACATTGTGTTCTTGTTATTGGTCAGTGGCTGGTGAGAAATTTCTAAAAATAATTGTATCTTATGAATGTACTTTGAAAAGTTCAGTAATTCATTCAAGTTTTCAGTTATGCATATGAATACATCAGAAGCAGTAGAAATTCAGTTAATTCTAAATGCAAGCGATAAAATTTCTATTGGGATTTTTATAATTTGAGTATGATATTTTTAACAAAATATATTTAAACAAAATATTGTCACTACTGTTTGACAGTGATTCTGGGAGAATCAGCAAGTAATTTAGACTGTTCTATTCCTCGGGTTTTCTACTCTAATAATATACCCTCAGAATGTTCCTTTTATGTTTGTTGACTTTAAGAGCTATTTTTTAGGCATAGCAGAAAAGAAAGTCTTCTATTCCTGACTAGCTTTGAGAAACTTAGAAAACCAGAAAGGCACCTCCCATTTTCCGTTAGCTGTGATCCGCCATTGAATGATCACTGGAAAATGTGAGCAGAGAAAGCAATACATTCATTGTGTGTTCATTTAACACCTGCTTATTGGGTACACTGTGTGGTTTGAAGGCCAGCCACAGTGGCATTACTTTGTTCATGACTCTATTCCTTTCAATTCCTAGTGAAGTTTCTGACATTGAGTAGAAATTCAGGGAACATTTTGGAATATAAAAGTTAGTATTTGGCAACAGTGGAGGCGGGGCAGAGAGTAAACTTACAACCCTAGATCAAGGCATTCTGAGGAGTAATTCTGGCCCAAGGAGACACTTATCAGGGAAGTAGGGTATGTTAGGTTTGTAACATGAATAACAATTTGAGGAGCTTTGCTGGGGAAGAATATTCCAGACAGTGATAAATGTCAAGTACTCTCATGGGAAGAGTGTGAACCTGTATGGTGTTTGCCAGAGGCACATGGCTTAGTGTTACCAGGACCCTGAAGGACTGTAATGAAAACTGACTGAGGCGAGAACAGAATTCGATGTCTGAGAGCCTTGACTGCAGTTTTAGACTCTGTAGGTAATGGTGAACCTCGGATATAGTTAATAGAAAGTGAGAGTATATCAGTATTCAGCCATACCAGATGGGGACTAGGGAAAGTGTGCAGTGTGCTGTGCAGTGTGCTGTGTGAGTGTGGCCGTGGGGCAGATTGTGAGAGAGATTAAAAATAAAAGAGGTTAAATTTGTTAACTGTTATATGCCACACACTGTGCTGAGAATTAACTGACAATTAGAATTGGCAAGGATGGAGACAGAGTTGTAGACATGGCCAAAATATGATCTCTACCATCCAGAAGTTTGCAGGAAAGAGGGGAATTGGACATGCAAATAAATAATGAAATCTGGTATAAGATATGTAGTAACAAATGTGAACCAACTCATGGAACACAGAGGAAAAAGCGACCAGCTGTTGGAAGATGGTGGTGATCAGGAAAGGCTTTGTAGGAGTTATGCAGAACACCATGGAAGAGGAAGCAGTTAAGCAGCAGTCTTCGGCTTCCCTGTCCTTCAGAGAAGGTTCTTGGGCATCCTTCTTGAGATAGTGTGTGATTTTAAAGAAAAATACCTTGGTTTTAGAAGCCGAGTTACTGTTGTTGAAAAACAGTGGAAATTGAAGTCTTGCCTCTGCCACTCACTAGTTCTGTGATTTTGTACTTTGAGTACACTCTTTCAGTCTCAGTTCTAAAAAGGAAAACCATAGTGCCAACCTCAGGGGACTAAAAAAGTAATTCATGTAACACATCTGTCAGAGTGCCTGGTTCACGACAGATTCATGACTACTGGATGTTGCTGGTGAAAGGTGCCTGGTGCCCAGCATGCTCTGTACCCTTGCTGATAATGCAGAGCCTCAGCATAGTGCTTTGTGAGAGGACTAACTAAAGATGATCATGAGGATTGTCAAACACTAGCAGGTATTGACTTTATTTTTTCAAGTACTGGTTTTAAAAGCAAGGCAGTAGTGTGGTGGTGCACACCATTAATTCCAGCACTTTGGAGGCAGAGGCATAGGGAGTTCAGGCCACCTGGGGCTGTTTAGGAGACCCTGTCTCAAACAAACAAATAAGAACCCAAAAAACAATAAAGCAAGCTAGGGTACAGCTGGATTTGCATGTTTGATGGCTGCTCTGAGATTAGAAAAGTATGACGGTCTGAGACTGACAGCAGAGGTATTATGATGTTGAGGCTTTAATCTGTATAGTGGGGTTTAGGTTTAGTAAGGTTGTTAAATTATGTGTCACTTAGTGATCACAGTATGTTCTAAGAAATGTGTCCTTGGGTGATTTTGTAGCGAGAATAGAGTGTACTTGCATAGCATCTATATTTGATATGTGCCATGTGTTGTTGATCAAGGAGTTCTGTGGCACACGGCTGTATTTATGATGTTAAGACCCTGTGAAAAGACTAAAAAGTGGTGGTGGTGGAAATGGCTGAGGAGAGACTTAATAGGTAATGATGTGATTAACTAAAACAAAATACTGGAAGGACGTGGGTCTTTGAAGTTGACGGTGAAGAGAACAGAGTCTGAACTGCTGTGTGATATCTAGATGATTAATATTAAGGCATTGACTGAAAATCAGTGGCATTTAGGGATGGAGCAGAACTGAAGGTGGATTTTGGAGTCATCAGCACATAAATTGTTGGAGCCATTAATAAAACCTGATAGAGTCACCCGAGATGTTATGTTGAAAAAATGGACAAGATTTTTTTAAGGACACCCAAAGTCCCACACTAAGGATTTCTAGAGGCCTGGCATGATGGCACACATCTTTAATCTCAACAGTTAGAAGGGAGGTGCTGGCAGGTCTCAATGAGTTTGAGGACAGCCTGTTTTACATAGAAAGTTCCAGGCCAGCCAAGGTGCTGCATAGTGAGACCTTGTCTCAAACAAAAGGAGTGGGAAGGACTTCCGCTAAAGATTCAGACAAAATATGTGGTAGAAAGGTAGAGGGTCAGAGAGTTAGAAGGTCAGTCCCAGAGTGTGTTATCAAGGAAGTCAGTTGAGAGGACTGCCAAAGGGTCCCTGGTTTGTGGTTGAGGAAGTTTCTGGCCCTCGTGGTAGTGGTTTCCTTAATTAGAAAAGCAGCGTGGAGATTCTGACAGTGGTTAAAGAGTGCTGTGTTTCTGTTGTGGGAAACGATAGTTCACAATACGTTAGAAATACAGGGTACGTTTGAAAGCTACAGAAAAATGTAAGAAAGAAAACTATAATTTTGTATAATTATGTTACTTTTCATTTGTTTCTTTCCATTTTTCGTACATATGCACATCTTAAGTATAGTTACACATAGATTTTTGCATCTTGTGTTTATTATTGATTTATATGTATGCACTTAATTGAGAAAGACTAGAAAATCAGAAAATAAAGGGGATATGGGTAGGAAAACATGGGAAAGCAAAAAGGCCCTTTATCCTGGGACCTGGTTTGCCTTTCCTACTAACAGTCAGGAAATTTGAGATACCACTGATAAGGCTCAAATTGCCTACTGAGTCAATACATGTTTTCCTGTAGACATCTCAGAGATATCAGAGACAAACTTTGTTTATTTAGGGTCAAAATGACTTATAAGCTTGAGGGATTTTTTTTTTTAAGCACCCTCTCATTCCTAAATGTAAACAATACCCCTCATAAATTTATCTTACAATTTTGTTTAAAAGAAATTTATCTTACAACTTTGCTTGAAAAGAAAATACGTAACCTTATTCCATTTTACATTTAGGTAAGAGAGGCTTTGTCCTATGTATGAGCTAATGACAGGAATTGAGTAGAAAGTCCAGTGTCAGAGAAGACTAGCAGCACGGGAAGTGAGTTCCTTTGCTGAGGGATGAGTTATGGGATTATTAAATTAGCAATGTGGAATATGACCTGGAATTGATTAGAACTTAAGTATCACTACTTTGGACTCTTACCTGACAGTCTTTCCACCTCCACACCAGATCAGGTTTTTTGGTCACTTATTTTTATGCACCCTTTTCATCTCCTTCATAGATTTAGTCGTAATTATGAAATTACTGTATTACTTTATATGTATGAGTGTATTGCCTGCTTGTGTGTAAGCACACCCGTGTCGTGCAGTGCCTGTGGAGGCCAGAGGAGGGCATGGGATCCCCTGGAATTGGAGTCACAGACAGTTGTTAGACACCGTGTGGGTACTGGGAAACAACGATGACACCACCCTCCACTCCACCCCCCCTGCAAGAGCAGTCAGTGCTCTTAACTACTGAGCCCTTTGTCCAGCCGGGGTAATCACTGTAAGATCAGCTTCCTTGTCAGTATCAGCTCTAGGGGAGACTAGGATTGTGTCTGTTTTCACAGCTTTCTTTTGTCCCACGCCTAGGTAGGTAGATAGTAATTGTACCTAGGAGAGAACCAGGAGATTTAAAACCAGGAATTTGCCAGCAGTTTCCAGATGCTATGTTTTTGTCTGTACTCAACTAGTAAGGAAGGAAGGTTGAACTGTGTTCTTGATGCAGAATGGGAAATTATGGGTTAGGTAAATTGGAAGAGCAGTACCAGTTGAGGTTACTGGTAAAGGATTGTGTAAATGGATTGATTAAGGCTGGATTAAGAAGGAGTGAAATCAGCAAGATGATAGACTTGGGCCAAATGAGAGATTTGTCTATTGATATTTTTAGTAAGGTTTAAGAAGAAATGTGGGGGATTTCTGAGGTGGAGTTGTTAAAGATGCAGGTACAGGATATTACAGTGAAAGATGACAAGAGAAGCAGAGCTTTGTGAGAGGGTTTTTTGGGAGGGTGGGGTTGTTTGTTTTTTTGTACTGTTGTAGCCACAGTGTGCATATAATAGGTGCTGGGTAACTATGTTATTTGCGTAAAAATAATGTTTTTTCTTCTCTCCAACCCTAGCACTGTGAGCACTACAGAAGTTAGGTATCAGAATTTATGAAATGAATAAATTGTGGGCTGTGGACTTTGGACATTTCCTTACTATATTTTTTGTTACTTTAGCATTTTTATTACATTTATGTATGTATGTATGTATTTGTGTGTGTGTGCATGTGTGTGTGTGTGCTTAGAATGAAGGTCCAAGGATATCTTGTGGGACTGACTGGGTTCTCTCCTTCCACTGTGTGGATCTGGGGATTGGAGCTCAGGTTTTCAGGCTTGGTGGCAAGCCATCTCACCAGTCCTCTTTTTTTAAGCTATATTTAATTAGCATATGAAGAAACTGATTCTTTATGCTGTTTTCTAGCCTTACTTGGTTTTGGTCAACACTCTCCGTGTACACCCTTCCACTCCCATTATCCCTCTTTCTGCTTGCCTGGCACGTGTTTTGTACCCTCCTTACTCCTCTCCCTTGAAGACTCCTTTTTCCCTCTTGGGCCCCTTTCTGGTTTCCTGCCCTCTACCCACTCTTACTTCCACATAAATATACATATATAAAAGTTGGAAGCTAGGGTCCACATAAAAGAGAGAGAACATGTGATATTTGTCTTTCTGTGCCTGAATTATCTCAGTTATTGCCCAGTTCTATCCATTTTCTTGAAAGTTTCCTTTTTCTTACGTTTGAATGAAATGTCATTGTGTATATGCCATATTTTCTTCTTAAAAACTATTATTTTTATTTTATGCGTATGAGTGTATTGCCTACATGTATGTAAGTGCACTCATGTCATGCAGCGCTCACAGAGGTCAGAAGAGGGCATCGGATCCCCTGGAACTGGAATTAGGGAACATTTTAGCTGCCATATGAGTGCTGGCAACTGAACCCTGGTCTTCTACAAGAGTAACCAGTGCTCTTAAGCACTGAGCCATCTCTCCAGCCCATGTACCACATTGTCTCTATGGTACAATATAAACTCCTTTGGGCATATGGCCAAGAGTGGTATAACTGGGTCATATAGTAATTCTATCTTTAGTTTTTTGAGAAACTTCCACACTGATTTTCATAATTGCCTCACCAGTTTACATTATCATTAGCAGTGGAGGATAATGGTTCCCTCTTTCCTATCCCCTTGACAGCATTTGCAGTCATTTGTTCTCTGACTGGAGTGAGACAGAATCTCAAAGTAATTTTATTTTGCATTTCCTGATAGTTAAGGTTATAAAAGTGTGTATTGGCTGTTTGTATTTCTTCTGTTGAGAATTTGCAAATTCATTAGCCCATTTAAAAAATTTGAGTTGTTAATTTAATTTTTTTGAGTTCTCTGTTGTAGATATTAATCTGTCAGATGTGTAGCTGACAGATTTTCTCCCATCCTGCAGACTGTCTCTTCACTTGTTTCCTTTGCTGTACAAAAGCCTTTTAATTTCATGATGTCCCATTGGTCTGTTGTTGATCCTATTTCCTGAGTGACTAGAGTCCTATTTAGAACGTCTTTGCCTTATGTCTCTATGTTGAAGTGCTTTCTCTACTTTTTCCTCTAGCAGTTTCCGAGTTTCAGGTCTTAAGTTTATTAAGGTCGTTGATCCATTTGGAGTCGATTTTTCTTCGTGGTGAAAAGTAGGGATCTGTTGTATGTGTAGATGTTCCGTGTCCTAAGTGTTTATCAACAAGGCTACTTTTCTCCAATTAGTACTTTTGGTCTCTTTGTCAGGAAATCAGGTGGTTATAGCTGCACAGGTTTGTATCTGGATTTTTCTTCTGTCCCATTGATTTGCATGTTGGTTTTTATACTAGTACCAGGCTGTTTTTGTTACTATGGCTTTGTTATGTTTGAAATATGGTATGTTGATACCTCCAGTATTATTCCTTTTTATTCAGGATTGTTTTAGCTATCTGAGGCTTTTTATGTTTCCAAATGAATTTTAGGATGTGCTTTTCAATTTCTGTGATGAATGACATTGTAATTTTGATAGAAACTGCATTGACTTTTGCGTATTTGCATTTTGAAGGCATAAAGGAAGGGTGGTGGGAGCTACATTTTTGGTGGAAGGCATTCTTAGGTTGGTTATTTTCAGTACATTCGAAATCTCAACTCGCTTCTATATCTTGCTGTTTCGGTAATTTATACATAACATGCTGATTTTTTTAAAAAATAATTTTTTATCAGTTACAGGGTATTTCATTTTTAATTCAAAGGAGGAGCTCAAAATCCTATGAGACAGAAGAGAGCATAAATATTTGTTACCGTGGTGATGTTGGAGTTGAACCCAAGGTGTCTTCTGTATGTGAAGCATGCACTCTACTACTGAGCTGTGTGCCCAGCATAAATGTTTTAAAAGCACCTGTAATCCTACCACTCAGACTAACTTACTGTCATTTTGTGATATATTTTCTTAGCCTGTTTTTCTCTATTCAAACAAATTTCAACATTAGTCGAAGAAAGAGGGGTTAAGATGTATTTGAGTCAAGAGAGACTTAAAAAATGTTCTCATGTGTACCAGTTCTTAGATGTTCATTTTGATGAGTCTAATTAAAAGTTCAGAGAAAAAATCCCCTTTTAAATAATGTCTTGAAGTTAACCCATAACCTACCAGTATAAATTTATATACTTGCATTTTGTATATAATGCATGTATATAATGCATGTATTACTTGAAATGATACTTAGTTTTTGTAAAAAAAAATGATTATCAAGTACATTGGGTATTTGTTGTTTGCCTACTGCTGGACTCGTGTGAAAGCACCCTATTCAAAGTCAGGAGAAATGATCTGTTCATACTATTTATAAATGATTTGGTGGTTGGTTGAAGTGTGTTTTTTGTTTTTGCTACTGTTTGGGGCTTTGGGGGGGGTGGAGTAGGTTTTTGAGACAGGGTCTCCCTGTATCCCCAGTTGGCCTGGAACTCCCTAGGCTGCCCTGAATCTGCCTGCCTCTGCCTCCGGAGGACATGCAACACCCTGCACAGCAGGTTAAAATGTTTTTAAGATTGCTGAGCTGCAATTGTGGGTGGGTGGAATTGAGCTTTGGGCAGTGGGGATGACTCAAATCAGTAAAGGCACTTGCCACTAAGCCTAATGACCTAAGCTTGATCCTGGGGACCTGCCTGGTGGAAGGAGAGAATTAACTCTCACCAAGTTCCCCTCTGACTTTCACACATGCACACCCAAACACAAAATAAATATAAAAAAGGCTTAAAATAAGTAAATAAGTTGTGGGTGGGTTTTTTTTTTTTTTTGCTTGTTTTTGTGAAAAGGAGAGGAGAGGCGAATAAGGTTTAGAAGTAAGAAAGAAACTACTTTCATAGAGCCACACAGAGCCAAAGTGGAAAGCACTAGGGTGGTCAGGACGAAGAAGAAGCCCAAGGGAAAGTCCCTGGCCAGAGTTTCCTCCCTAGAAGGGCAGATAAATACTGTAGGACTCACTGGCTTGAGTAATTTCCAGTATTCTTTGTGCTACAAAGCAAGCACTAGTAGCTTGTTACATGTCCTGGGATGATCTCCAGCAGGTGTGTGAGTTGGATAAGAAGATGAGTTGAACCATTGACTCAGGTTTCACTAGTTTGGAGATGACTGGTGTATTTTTGCTTGTGAGCCTTCTATCTGTAAGAAAAGACTTGCCTTGGAGGGGTAGTCCAAGTTTTTCCCCAGCCAGCAAGCCTTTGAAAACATCAAAACACGATAAAACACAGAAAATATGCATGCTAAATGCAATTGCCAAGTAAAATTCCATCTGTTTACTCTACCATATAAGTTTTGATGTATTAATAGAGAATTTTAGCTTTCTAAATAATTGTTCTCTTTTTATTTGCTGTTTTTTTTTTTTTGTTTTGTTTTGTTTTGTGTTTTGTCTTTGTCTTTTTGAAGGAGGGTCTCCCTGTAGCCCCAGCTGTCCTGGAACTCACTAGGTAGACCGAGCTGGCCTTGAACTCACAGAGATCCGCCTGCCTCTGCCTCCCGAGTGCTGGGATTAAAGGCGTGCTTATTTGCTGTTTTATAAATACACCTTGAAGCTAATGAGTACTTAAGGAAAAAAACCTTAAAATATGCATCTTTTAAAAGCTTCTTTGTGGAGGCTGGAGAGATGGATCTGCAATTAAGAGCACTGGCTGTTCTTGCTGACAAGCTGGGTTCAATTCCCAGGACCCACATGGCAGCTAACAACCATCTGTAACTCCCGTTCCAGGGGATCTGATGACCTGGCATCCACAGGTATTGTACACACATGGTGCACTTACATATATGCAGGCAAAACACTCATACACATAAAATAAAAATAAATTTTAAAGATAATAAAAATATTCTTCATAGGCCGGGTGAGAGGTGGTACACACCTATAGTCCTAGCACTCGGGAGGCAGAGGCAGGAGGATCTCTGTGAGTTCAAGGCCAGCCTGGTCTACATAGTTCTGGGCCAGCTGGGGCTACAGGGAGACCCTGTTCCAAAAACGACCAAAAAAAAAAAAAAAAAAAACCTTCATGAGTTTTATTTATGTATACACTATACAAGAACTTTGATCATTCCCTCTATTCTTTCCCCTAATCGTCCCAGATTCACCACCCACATTCCAACTTCCTGTCCTTTGAAATACACATCTTTTAAAAACCTAATGAAAACATTTTCCCAGGAACACTGATGAAAGTTCCTGGTTTAATTTTATAGCACTACAATGTGATGGCCAGTTGAATGCCCTTTCACTGGCAGTTTATTTGCAATAGTTGAAAGAAGTTTGTACTTTTAGCTACTTGGACAAAGTAGCTAAAATATTTTCATGTTTTCTTGTTAAAAAATTGTTCAAGGGCTGGAGAGATGGCTCAGCAGTTAAGAGCACTGGATGCTCTTACAGAGGACCTGGGTTCGATTCCTAACACCCATATGATGGCTAACAACCATTCATAACTGCAGTTCCAGGTGATCTGATGCCCTCTTCTGACCTCTGCATGCACTGTACAACGTGGGTACACTTGCATACATGCAGGCAATACACTCATACCTGTAAAATAATAAATATAAAAAATAAAAAATAATTCAGATTTGTAACTTACTACTGACAAGTGAGTTTCTATTAGAAATAGATACCCATTCACCAACATGTCCTGTTTCAGTAGTTAACTTTGGTGTTCTTTTTAAAAAATATATTTTATGTATTTTTATGTGTATGAGTGTATTGCCTGCATGTGTATAAATGCACCTGTGTCTTGGAGTGCCTGTGGAGGTCAGAAGAAGGAATTGGATTCCCGTGGAACTGGAGTTGCAGACGGTTGTTAGCCACTGTGTGGGTGCTGGGAATCAAACCCAGGTCCTCTGCAAGAGCAGTCGGTGCTCTTAACTGCTGAGCCATCTCTCCAACTCCAACTTTTGGTCCTCTTATGTTATCATATGTATGATGCTATTTAGGAGAAATAAGAATGTTTTATTTTAAAGGGCTTTAAGTAGCCAGGCATAGTAATTCTAGTTCAGGGAGTTAGCATGTTACAACCCCAAGATGCATAGTGTGACCCTATCTCAAAAATATTTTTAAAGATTTTTTTCACATTACAACAAGATCTCTTTTACAACTTGAATAACTTTGTAAAAAAGATTCCTTTTATGTGTATGAGTGCTTTGCCTGTGTGTAAGTGCGACACGTGTGCAATGTTCGTGGATGCCAGAAGAGGGTGTCTCCTGGAAATGGAGTTACATGTTTCTATATATGAGGAAACTTCAAAATTTAAATTTTCTATATATGAAGAAGCTGTTAGGAATTTGAAATTTGGGGCTGGATTGATGGCTCAGCAGTTAGGAGCAGTAACTGCTCTTTGAGAAGACCTGGGTTAGATTCCTAGTAACCACATGGTGGCAAAAAGCTGTCTGTAACTCCAGTTCCAGGGGATCTAATGCCCTCTTCTTCCCTCCATAAGCATTGCATGCATGTGGTGCACAAACATGCATGTAGGCAAAACACTCATACATATAAAGAGCAAAAGAATGAAAAAAGATTTGAAATTTTAGCTGGGTGTAAGGGTGCATGCCTTTGATCCCAGCATTTGTGGAGGCAAGGGCAGAGGCAGGTATATCTCTGTGAGTTCAAGATCAGCTAGGGCTACATTGACCCTGTCTCAAAAAAAAAAAAAAAATTTTTTTTTAAAGAATTTGAAATTTTAAAGTTAAACATCAGGTAGGAATTTGACATATGGTCACTGTGCCCATTAGAGGAATGCTTCCTGTGCAGTTTAATATAGTTTCAATTTTTATTTTTGAAATTCATAAACACGTTAAGAAATCACATAACTGATTTTGAGTTACAAGTGATCATTGATGAAATGAATTACTGTATAAATGAAAGGTACTGTAGTCTTTTAAGACAAGAAATGCTGTTAGCCCATGAATTTATTTTGATAATGCTAAAAATTAAGTTACTTGACACAAATGGATCATGTTTACTGTTTGGAAATAGTTTATATTTCCAACAAAGAAGAGAGCAGCCTGACAGCTGTTTGGTGAAGCGCCTTCTTCCATTACTGTGCTTTGTCTTTTCATCTTGTTACTTGCTTGTATGTCAGCACTTACCATGAGCACATAACTGGTTTTAAGACTTTGGGATTCTGGTCTGATGGTTTTTCACTCACAGACCATCTCATCTTTCAGCCATAGGGTTTGCGGGATGAGCAGGGCCTGGGTGGGGCCTTTTTAAGATGAGGTAGAGTGCCACATCATTTTAATGCACAGATATATATTAGCTCATAGCTGTCCCTATTTTTTGCAATACAGGTTAGCCCCAGCTTATCAGTAGCAAACCGCACACCACGTTTCACATTTTGTTTTTCCATGGCATTTCAGTTTGGGAAGTCTCTGTGGACATCTTCAAGCTCACTAATTCTTTCGTTGGTTCTACTTGGTCTACTGATACCTCATTAGAAGCATTGTTTGTGTTGGTGTTTTTATTTCTGGCATTGGATTTTGATTTTTGATAACTGTCAGTGTATTAATCAGTTACTTTACAGTCCCAGTTTGATCTTTCAGTGTCTGTCATATTTGTCTTTGGTTTTGATGCATACTTTGCTTTTCAAACTTTTTTCATTTTTCTTGCCTTTTACCTTTGTGATTTCTTATTGAAATCTAGGCATGAATTTCTGGGTACTAGAAACTCAGGTAAGGTAGGTCCTTAATGTGTGTGTTGGTTTTTGTTTTTTTTTTAGGACATAGGTTGTGTTTGATGTTTGCTAGGTGTTTGTGTTTGTAGATATCCGAGGCTTCATTTTCTCTGGTTTGTTTTTGTCCTTGAAGTTTCCACAGAAACTCTTTAAATAGGATCTGTCTTGTCTCTCATCTCTTGTTACTATATCAGAGCCTTGTTGATAATGGTGATGAAATCTCTGCTTTTTTGTTGTGTTTTTGTTTTAGTGAACCTGATTATCTGAGTGCTAACCTATAGTTTCTTAGCCCCCACCCCCCCACGCCCCAAACTCCCCTTTATTAGGAAGGTTAGAGGAGGCTGACTTGTCTAATTGCCTTTCCTCCAGGTCATATAAGGCTCTGGTAAAGTAGTTTTCCTTGACCACAGGAATTTAAGAGCGCTAAGTGTACTGAGCTTAATCTAGCAGAGTTATACTCTTGCTTTTCCAGCCCAAAATGAGCTGAGAGTTTTCTCTTATGACCTGGTGGAGCTACTGGAGGATAGAACTCGAGAAGGAGAGGAAGAGTCTCTAAGACCAGGCTTTCCAGAGTGCTTGAACCCTCAGCTAGTTCACCCTGTCCAGCAGTTCATTACCTTTAAAGCATTTTGAGTTAATGATTTTGGAGACTCTAGGTCTTAATGAGTGCTGATTCTCTGTAATTCACACATTTCTTTAATTTTCTTGGAGTTGTTTTGCCCTGAACTCAGTCCTTTGGTAAATTTAAGAGTAGTTGATCTTTAGTTGTTCAGCTTTTTTATGGTAGTGAACACTTGAGACTATTAACATTGGAACTTAAGCCAGAACTCCTCTTGTTTATTTTTTAGTGGAAGTTTTTAGATACGTAGTTTTACTTTTTTCACAGTTGTGTGATCCTCCTCATTGTGTAGTGCCAGGCAAGCTCTGAGCCACAGAGCAACACCCTCAGTTCTTTCCTTGCCTGTTTTTTGATGTGTATCTGTGGCTTTAAAAAAAAAATGTTGAATTATAAGCTTTATGTATTGTGTGAAGAGGTCCCTTACCAGATACATGATTTTTATTTTTTTCTCATTTGTAGATTGACTTAATTTACTTGTCAATAGCTTTTAGATCTAAGAGATTATTGCCCCAAAGATTTATGTCTAAGAGTTTTACATAGTTTTAGTGCTTCACTTAGCTTTTTACTCCCATTTGAGCTCATTTTTATATGAGATGTGCTGGTTAGCTGCAGTTGTCAACTCGACATACCTGGGAAGAGGAAACCGCAATTGAGGAATTGCTTCTGTGTGATTGGCCTGTGGCACATGTCTGTGAGGTGTTTTCTTAATTGTTAATTGATGTAGGAAGACCCATCCCTGATGTAGGTGGTGCCATCCCTGGGCAGGTAGGCCTGGACCATATAAGAAAAATAGCTGACCAAGCTAGTTAACAGCGTTCCTCCGTGGTCTCTGCTCCCATTCCTACCTCCAGGTTCCTTCCTGCTTGGGATCCTGCCTTGACTTCCCTCAGTGATGAACTATAATCAGGATGTGTAAGTGAAATAAACACTTTTTTCCCCTAAGTTGGTTTTGGTCTGTGTTTTAATCATAGCAAAACAACGTAGAACAAAAATGTATCCAGTTGGGGCTGGAGAGATGGCTCAGTGGCTAATAGTGTTGGCTGCTCTTGCAGAGGACCTGGTTTGGTTCCCAGCACCTGCATGGTGGCTAACAATGTCAGTAATCCCAGTTCTAGGGAATCTGATGCCCTCTTCTTGTCTCCATGGGCATTGCATGCATGACATGGTGCACTCACATCCAGGCAAAACATTCATACACATAAAAATTGTAAAGTAAATTAATTAAATTGTATTTTTTCAATATATTTATTGAACTTTTGTTATACAATACATCTTAATCATATTTAGACTCCCTAGCCTATCTGCAACCCCCCATAGCTGCCCACCACATTTCATGCATTCTGTCATATATGTTAAGGCCTATTAGGTAAGTTTGTTACTGAAATGTCCCTCCATGTGAGTTCATTTACTGAAGACTGTTCAGCCTATCGTGCGTGTGTGTGTGTGTGTGTGTGTGTGTGTGTGTACCCAGTTGTCCAGATACTATTTGTTTAAAAAGTTTTTCTTCCCTCTTGAACTAACTTCTTCCTTTTGGTAAAAAAAAAAAAAAAAATCAATTTACCACAGTACTGAGCATGGTGGTGCACACCTCTAATCTCAACATTTGGAAGGTAGAGGTAGGAGGATCAGGAGTTCAAAGCCAGCTTCAACCACATAAGGAATTTGAGGCTAGCTTGAGTTGCAGGAGATCCTGTCTCAAAAAAAAAAAACAAAAAACAAAAAAAAACCCCAAACAATCAACTTATATAAATACAGTGCTAATCTAGACTTTGAGTACTATTGCATTGAACTCTGTCCAACCCAGGAAAATTCTTCTTGGCCACAGTAGCTTGGTAGTTTATTTTGGAATTGGGAAAGTGTGAATTCTCCAGCTCTGTTATTGTTGATTGTTTTGGACTCTTTGGAGCACCATGCATTTCCATATGATTGGGATCACTTGGTCAGTTTCTATGGAAAAGCAGGTTGATTTGATAGGGATTATGTTGAAAATCTCTTGGTTAATTTGCCATCTTCACATTAAGTCTAAAACCCATGATCATGACAGTCACTTATTTACTGTTATTTCTTTCCTTGATATTTTGTAGTTTTTAGTGTTTACATCTTATACCTATACCTCTTTTGTTAGATTTATTACATTTTCTCCCCTGCTTTGTGGTATTGTTATGACAGGTATATCTTTAAGACTGCATAGTTTTATAATGACTACTTTGTGTCAAATAGCAGATAAAAATCTATGTTTCCTTTATAATTATCTATACTGATGTTCATCTTGAAGGATCCCATTATTATTTCTTTAAATTTTTTCCCATTTTTATTTTTATGTGGGGTGTGTGTGTGTGTGTACATACGAATGTACGTGTGCATACACATAGGTGACAGTGTATGTGTGGTTAGAGGACAATATGCCAGAAGAGTTGGTTCTCTCCTTCCACCATGGTGTGGGTACCAGGGTTTGAACTTTGGTGGTAAGGACCTTTACTCACTGAGCCACCTCACCAGCCTATTGTTGTTTCTTGTAGTCTAGGGTACTAACAACAAACTCTGTTTTTGTTTAAGGATTTCTAAGTTACTTCCTTTTTAAACTATAGTTTAGCTGGATATGGAATTCTTGGCTTACAGTTTTTTTCTTCTAGTCCTCCCAGTCTTCTGCCTTCTGTGGTTCCTAGTGAAAGTGTGCTATTAATTGCCTTAGATTAAATTACACTAATTGCTTGAAATAATAACAGTATTGTGGAGTTTACAACATGAATAAGGCATGGTGAAAACAAAAAAAAGTGTGAGAAATTAAATAGGCTTTAAAAAGTTGTGTCTTCATTACCAGCCTGTGATAAATTTATTGATTCAAGAATGTATTATGTTAAAGGTACATTTTTGAATTCATAAGATATTAACCCCAGTGGCATGATTTTGAAATTAGTGGTCATAAAATAAAAACAAATAAGGATAAATGGAGGGAATAGATAGAACAGATAGTAAAATCATAGGCATATATCCATAATCCTTTTAGTTTCTGGTATATGATATTAGCACAACTACTACTTAATTAAAATGCTAATGAATTTATAATTTGAAATGTCTTGATACATTGATTTGAAGAAATCTTCATGACCATTACTCTTTCTAAATGCATAGTGCTACAATAATACATTTCTTGCTGGTATATGTAAGCAAATTTTGCTCTCTCCTTGTTTACTCTGAGCTTTTTATAAAAGCTACACATCATCTCAAACGATCTATCACCTGTTCCATTAACTCTGTGTTACGAGCCATTCCCAGCTATACCTGAACTTAAAAATTTCTTTCTGCCAGATGATTTTGTATAACTTTCCTTCTCTCACTTCACAGTAGCTCTTAAGCTGCAGTCCTATGGCACATGCTTCTCCAACTAAATTTCAAGTCATTTTCAAGACAAAATGCCATACTGTATTTGTGAATTCTTTAATAATTTTAACTGACATAAAACATGGGGGTTTTTTGTAGTTTTTAACATATGACAGTGTTTTTGTGTGCTATGTCCCATTTTTCCTATAAGCCCTTTGGTGTTTATTGTGCAGTTTTGTGTAGCGAATGTGGTAATTTTTAAGAACTCATATCACCTATAGGAGAAGTAATTATGATTGCTTTATCCCACAACTCATATCTTTGTTCATGCATTGATCCATCTTTGAGGTAAATATACTTACCCCTAATAACTGTCACGTACATATCTTGAGCTAGAGTTTGGTATCTGTTCACCGTTCTTTTATTGTGATATGCTTTCATGACATAATCTAGAATCACCTGGGTAGAGTCTCAGTGAGTCTAGATGAGGTTGGCCTGTGGATATATTTATGAGGAATCATCTTGATTACTAAAGTTAATTGAGGTGGGAAGAGCTACCCATTTTGGGCAGCACCATTCTCTTGGCTTAGGTCCTGGACTATTTAAGTCTAGAGAGGGGGCTGAGAACAGGTGAACTTACATGCATCCATTTTCTCTCTGCTCTTGACAGTGGGTGTGACTGGCTACTTCAAGTTCCTGTCTTAACCTCACTGCACTGTTGGACTGTAATCTAGAATTATGAGCTAAAACAAACCCTTTCTTCCCTAAGTTGTTTTTTGTCCAAGTATTGTCATAGCAACTGGAAATGAAGCTAGGACAACTTCACATGCAGATAAATGCACAAATCTTGTGTTAACAGCTCAGTGAGTTTTCATATGCATTTACCTTGTGCAAACTCCTTTCAAAAGAAAGAAAAATGCCTTTTTCAGAAATATTCTTTCATGAAGCCAGGAGTGGAGGTGCACACCTTTAATTCCAGCACTTGGGAGGCAAGGGCAGAGGCAGGCTGATCTTTATGGGTTACAGGCCAGCCTGGTCTACATAGCAAGTTCCAGGCCAGCTAGGGCTACATAGTGAGATCTTATCTTTAAAGTATACACACACACACACACACACACACACACACACACACACACACACAAGCCTTTCTCATGTTGTTGGTCCCAACCTTTTTTAGAAGCAATCAATATTTTAACTTTTTGTTGTTGTTATTGTTGTTTTGGGTTTTGTTCTTGTTTTTGTTTTTCTTTTAGTTTTTTGAGACAGGCTTTCACTTTTTAGCCCAGGATAGTGCCTAATATTCACTGTGTAGCCCAAGCTGGCCTCAAACTTGTGGCAATCCTCCTGCTTTAGTCACTCAAGGACTGGGATTGTAGGTCATAAGTCTCTTATAAGGAAGGCTTTCTTCTTGAGTCTGCATAAAGTTTTTGAGATTCATCTAGTGTTATGTGTAGTAGTAATGCAACTTTGCTTTTTGTTAACTAGGTAGAATACATACAATTTGTATATCCATTCATTTGTTCATGAATATCCAGTGTTTCCAAGCTTTTTGTTACTAAGAAAGCTGATATGGGACTGGAGAGATGGTTCATTGGTTAAAGAGTGCTTAGCTTGCTACTCTTTCAGAGATCCTGAGTTTGGTTCCTAGCACCCATGTCAGGTGGCTCCAGGGAATCCAAATGCCCTGTTCTGGCCTATGCAGGCACCTACACACATATGGCATACATCCTTGTTCTTAACCACTGAACCATCTCTCCAGCCCCTTAAATCCTTTTTTGTGAATAATACCTGTACAATTATTTTGGTAGACACAGATCTTTGTTTCTCTTAAAGGAATTGTTTGATCATAGGGTTGGCCAGGTACATTGTTAGTCTTAGGAGAAACTGCCAGCCATTTTATATGTTCACTGTCACTTTGTGAAAATTCCTATTAGATTATGTCTTTGGTGACACTGGTTTTGTCAGTCTTAAGTAGTAAGTGTTTGGGTGGGTGTGTAATGGTATTTCACTGTAGTGGTATTTGCGTTTTCTTGAGGACTGATAGTGCAGAGCACATTTCCATGTTCTTAGTTATTTGCAATAAAGAGATTTGCATGTTTTTCGTTCAGTTCTTGAATGCTGTATATTTTCTGTTAATATTTAAGATGAAAATTTTTAAATTTTATTTTTCTTAGTATTTGTTCCCAGTGTGTACAAATAGAATAGATTTTTGTATGTTAACCTATTTTTACAATCTTATTAAATTTAATAAATGTAATTTTGATTATTTTGTAGGTTAATAGGAATTTCTTTGTAAACAATCATGAAATACAGCAACAGTCTGCAAAATGGAACAGTTTTGTATTTTTTAATCTTTATTCTTTTTATTTTTCTTTGTTATCTTGTTCTTAGTCTTTGAGGAAATAGTGTTCATTTCTTCACTAGTTAGTATGCTGGTTCTAGGGTTTTGTAGATACAAGTCAGATTTGTTCCCTTGCTGTTCTAATTTGCCGAGTGTTTCTGTGAATAGGTATTAAATTTTACCATTTTTTCTACAACTGCTTAAATGGTCATTTGGATTTTCTCTTAATATGGTAAGATGCACTGGTTTTGTGTCTGTGTGTCTGTGTGTACCTGTGGAAGCTAGAGGACAGCCTTTTCTACAACTGCTTAAATGGTCATTTGGATTTTCTCTTAGTATGGTAAGATGCACTGGTTTTGTGTCTGTGTGTCTGTGTGTACATGTGGAAGCTAGAGGACAGCCTTGGATGTTATTCCTTAGGCATCATCCACCTTTTTCTGTTTTGAGATTGGCCCTCTCATTGACCTGGAACTCTCCAGTTAGGCTAACTCTCTAGTTAGGCTGGCCAGCCAGGGAGTCCCAGAGATCCACCTGTTTCCCTCTTCCCAGAGCAGGGATTAGAAGCACAAATGCCATATGTTTGGCATTAAAAAAAAAAAAACTTTAGCTCTGGGGGATCAAACATAGATTCTCATGCTTGTGAGACAAGCACTTTACTGTCTTAGCTATCTGTTCCCAGCCCCACTGATTGGTTTTGAATTTTCAAGTTTTTTTATTTGGGACTGGAGAGATGGCTCAGTGGTTAAGAGCTCCAGATGCTTTTGCACAGGACCCACATTTGGTTCCCAGCACCCACATGGCAGCTAACAACCATCTGTAACTCCAGTTTCAAGGCAATTTGACACCCTCTTCTGACCTCTGTGGATACTGCATACACATGGTGCGTTTACATACATGCAGATAAAAACACACATGCACAAAAAATGAAATTTTAAAAAATTAAATTATTTTTATATGTGTGTGTGAGAGAGGGGAGTTTGTGGAGATAAATGAACAAGAATTGGTGCACCAGGGTAAAACTCAGGTCATCAGGCTTGTGTAGCAGGTGTTTTTATCTGCTGAGCCGTCTTGCCAGACATTGTTTTGAAACTTTAAACCAAACTTGCATTCTTGGGTTATGACTTTTTTGTTATTGTTGTTAATTATTTATTTAATAGCCACATACTTTGAAGAAGCATTTCGTTACAACAGCATTGACACATTCATTAACAATTTTCTGAGCTAAGATGCATCTTTCTCAGAATTGGCTGTTAATTTTTAGGTTTACAGTTGAATTATTACAGTTATGCAATATTGTACTCAGTATAAACCCTATAAGACATAAAGTTAAATGAGGTTTTAACCTTTAAAAAAGATCTCCTTCATTATTAAAATGCAGTTTCATACAGAAGAATTTATTTTCAATGCAATTGACATTAAGATGTTTGCACATGTGTTTCTAATCTTTATATATCTGATTATTACTAGTGATAGTCAGTTGCTTTCTGAGCTCCTTGGCATCTGAGCATGGATATGAAGCTGTCAGGTAGATTTCAATGGTAATGTTTTTCACATCTAATTATTATTACTATTTTTACTTGTTTTTTAAATTTTTAATAACTACATGATTAGAAGAAGCATTTCACTACAGATTTAACATATTCAGTAATATACTCCAGAGCAAGAGTACATCCCTTTCACAAGTAGGTGCAAGTTTCTAGGTTCACAGTTGAGTTAATACAGTTATACAATATTGAACTCAGTATAAGCCCTGTAAGACATAAAATTGAATGAGTTTTTTAACCTTTAAAAAAGATCTCCATTTCATTTTAGAATATATTGTTCCTTGCAGAAAGACTTACTCTTTTTGCTACTAACACTGAGATGGTGGTGCATGCATCTCTAGTCTGTACACATCTGATTATTACTAGTCATAATCGGTTGCATTTGGATCCTTGGTACCTGTGTATGTCAATGAAGTCATCGGGTAGATTTCAGTGGTAATGTTTATCACCTCTACTAATTAGCATGACGTAAATTTCCATGCATCCTCAAATATAATACATTTTTTAAAATTTGTTGATTTTTTTAAATGTGTGTGTATATCACACAGAACATCCCAAACCATCTTATTCAACTATACACCCACTTCCCAGATGGCACCCTCCCATAGCCTCCCTCTCCCCACTAGAGCCCTTATACTCTGATATCCCTGTTACTGTCTACTGTTATACCTTCCTTTTGGATATTTAAGGCCATACAGTTGGCCCAGATAAACCAGTTTATTTTTACTATTAAGGTCGTTTGAAGATCTGTTCCTCAGGGGTCACATGGGCTTGGTTGGCTTCACTTGGAAGCATGTAGGAAATGATTTCTCTGTGTTGACCCTCCTCTTTGTAGACTGGACACTGGTTCAAGTCTGTCTGGTGGGGTCTCCTCGGCCTCCTTGATCAAGAGAACAGGTGACCCACCACAATTACAGGACATTTTGAAAGATGCTCCTAGTCCCCTGGAACTAGTTGACCTCGGAGGGCAAGGAGCAAAAACCGTCCTTTATGTCCCTCTGAAATTATTATAGTCCTCAAAGTATGTCTGTTAAACACCCAAGAAGGTTAGTTTTTATTATTTTTATTTTATGTGTATGCACGTTTTGCCTGCATGTAGGTAAGTGTACCCATGTTGTGCAATGCCCATGCAAGACAGAAGAAGCTGTCACATCCCCTGGAACTGAAGTTATGGACGGTTGTTAGCCGCCATGTGGGTGCTGAGATTCGAACCCTGGTCTTCTGCAAAAACAACCAGTGTTCTCAACCACTGAGCCATCTCTCCAGCCCCTTGGGTTATGACTTTTACTATTTTATTGTAATTTCCTTCTCATACTCTTATAAACCTTATTTCTGCATTTGTTTTGTGATTGTTTTAGAGATTTCAGTAGATGCCACTGTTTTCAGTCTCCTAAAAATACAGAAGCATTTCACATAAAATGTGAGCTTGCGTTTGTCCCCACTCCATCCTTTTGCTGTAGTTGTGCATATGCGATAAATTGCACAGTGTATGTTACCATTTTGCTTTATAAATAGTTCATTGTTGTTTTGAGACAGGGTCTCACAGTGTATCCCTGGCTGACCTGGATTGTGCTATATAGACCAAGCTCACCCCAAATCTACCTGTCTCTGCCTCCCTAGTACTGAGATTAAATGTGTCCACAACCACACCTAGCTAAAGAGTCTTTTGTACTTTAGGAAAATTAAGAGCTTTTTACTTAGTGCGGATCTGGCAGTACATGGTACTATTTCTTCTTTGATGGTATAATTTTTTTTCTCTTTCCAGGTTTGGGAGGTTATTTTTATTTTTTTCCTACTTTTTTTCTCCTTGGTGTTCTGGTTTATATGTATGTCAGACCTTTTGATATTGTTCTGAGGACTCCCACCACCATCCCAATCTTTTCACTCCACATATATTCTTAGGGTTACCTATTTTGCCATCTTTAATCTGGTGTTAAATAGATCAGGAAATACTAATTTAAGATTTTTTTTTTACCTCCAGTATTTTCATTTGGTTTTTGTTATTAGGTTTTTCAGGCTGCTATAACAAAAATCCTTAGATTGGGTAATTTATTATATAAACAAATTTATTACAGTTCTGGACACTGAGAAGTCTTAGATCAAGGCACCAGCAGGGTTATCTCCAATGAGGGCTATTTCATGGATGGTGCCTTCACATGTCCTTACATTGCAGATGGAAAGTATTTTCATTTGGTTTTTGTTATTAGGTTTTTCAGGCTGCTATAACAAAAATCCTTAGATTGGGTAATTTATTATATAAACAAATTTATTACAGTTCTGGACACTGAGAAGTCTTAGATCAAGGCACCAGCAGGGTTATCTCCAATGAGGGCTATTTCATGGATGGTGCCTTCACATGTCCTTACATTGCAGATGGAATGAGCCTACTTTCTGGGGCATTGTTTTTTTTTAATGTGTCCAAGTGTTTTGCCTGCATGTCGATAAGTGTGCCATGTGTGTGCAGTGCCTGAAGAGGCCAGAAGAGGGCATCAGATACCCCGGAACTGGAGTTAACGGTTGTTAGCTGCCTTGTGGGTGCTGGGAACCAAACCCAGGTTCTCTGCAAGAGCAGCCAGTGCTCTTAACCACCAAGCCATCTCTCTACTCTCTCTGGGGCATCTTTTATGAGGACACTAATCCTGCTCCCAAGGGTAGAGTTTTTAGGATCTAATCATCTCCCAAAGGCCCTACACATTGAGAGTTGAGTTTCAGTGTGCGAATGTTGGGGAACAAAAACATGTAGGCTGTATCAGTTCTTTTTTTATTGCTTCTTTTTCTTTACTGAACGTTCCTGTCTTTTTATTAATAAAGCAAACTTCCCTTTTCATCTTGAGCATGGTAACAACTCCGTAATTTCTGAGTGTGCTGATTCCAACATCTGGCTCTGTTAGGCAGTCTCTGTTTGACTTTTCTCTTGAACATAGATTATGTTTTCCTGGTTTTTTTTTTTAATATGCAAGTAATTGGTAGTTAAATCCTGGAAATTTTTGTATGACTCATAGATTTTAAAATCCAAAATATCATATTAATCTCTGATTAAGGACATATTTTGTTCTTTTCTTTGCTGATTATTGCTTCTTTGTCCCATCTAGTCTCTTTACATTTGTTCCTGCTGAAGTATATCCTCAAAAAATTCTTTTGTGAGAGGCTGTGGTTAGTAAATGATGAGCTTTAAATGCCTTGAAATTTCTTTCTTCTGATTCTTACTGCTTTCCTTGGGAATTAAGTTCTAGACTGACAGGTACTACCATCAGTGCTTTGAACCCTACCTCTTCTATCTTTGGTTTCTGTCATTTGTTACTGAGAAGTCTCTGTCAGGTGACAAATTGTCTCTTGTTGGCTGTTTGCCTTTCCTCTCTGGTAGTTTTTTAGTTTGTGTTTGTCATTGGTGTTCTCAGTACATCTTAAGTGTAAGTTAATGTTTAACCTTCTTGTTTATATGGTGTACATTTTCAATTCACAATGCACTTTTTAAAAATGTATTTAATAGCCATATAATTAGAAGAAGCATTTCATTACAACAGCATTGAGATATTCAATAGCAATTTCCTGAGCTAAGATGCATCTCTTTCAAAATTGGCTGTAAATTTTTAGGTTTACAGTTGAATTAATACAGTTATACAATATTGTACTCAGT
>NW_008336933.1:247932-250025 GCF_000622305.1 Nannospalax galili
GACTCTTATGAAATTATATTGGCCCCTTTAATCTTTGCTTATACTTCCCTTTTGGGTGTTTAAGGCCATACAGTTGGACCAGATAAACCGATTTATTTTTACTCTTAAGGTCATTTGAAGATCTGTTCCTCAGGGGTCTTGGGAGGAGCCCCTGGCGCCTTTCTTTTATCAGTTCCGCCTATAAAGATAAGTCATAGGTCCTGCTTGACCATGGTTGGCTTCGCTTGGAAGCATGGAGGAAATGATTCCTCTTTGTTGACCCTCCTCTTTGTAGACTGGACACTGGTTCAAGTCCATCTGGTGGGGTCTCCTCGGCCTCCTTGATCAAGAGGACAGGTGACCCACCACCATTATAGGACATTTTGAGAGATGCTCATAGTTCCCTGGAACTAGTTGACCTAGGAGGACAAGGAACAAAAAGTGTCCTTTATGTCCCTCTGACCAAATTATTATAGGCCTCAAAGTATGTCTGTTAAACACCCAAGAAGGTTAGTTCTACCAGTCTGATAGTTTTAATTACTGTGTGTCATGTAGATAAATCTTGGGTGAAGACCAGTTGTTTTCAGATAAACCTTACCTAGACATATATTTCTTCATCTGCTATGTATAATTTGTCAGTAGGTTGTAGGAGTAATATGGTTCCCTCTGGTTTTCAAAACTAGCTAGATATTGTTTGTCTCTCGCATTGTCTCACCCCTCCATCATGGCTTTCCCACTTAAGGTGCCCCCATTTCCCCCCTTTCTCCCTTACTAATACCTTTCTCCTATGACCTACCTCTCTTGAGCTCCTTCTTTCCCCTTATCCCCTAGATTCTTTGTATACCCTTCCTTCCCCCCCCACTCTTAAACTAACCCAATTTTTGTCCATTTCTCCCTTATTAATGCCTGTTTCCTACTGTTCTTCCCTTTCAGGTTCTTTCTTGTCCTTTACCTCCCTGTTTCCTTTCCGTTATCCTGGTTCCTGTAGTTATGTCTGGTTGCATTCTTATTTATCAGGGTTTTCAGAGTCTGGTTCTAGGATCCACATATGAGGGAGAACATGTCGATTTTTTCCCCCCGAGCCTGTGTTACTTCACTTAGTATAACACTTTTTAGTTCCATTCATTTACCTGCAAATTTCATGATTTCATCTTTCTTTACTGCTGACTAAAAGTCCATCATAAATGAACCATATTTTCATTATCCACTCATCAATTGAGGGACACTTAGGTTGCTTCCACCTCTTATCTATTGTGAAAAGAGCATCAACAAACATGGATGTACAAGTGCCTCTGCAATAGGATGAGTTCTTTGGGTATATGCCAAGGAGTGGTATAACTGGGTCAAATGGTCGGTTCATTTGTAGTTTTGTTTTTGTTTTCTTTTGGTTTTGTCTTTTTGAGACAGGGTTTCCCTGTGGTCCCAGCTGGCCCGGAACTCACTATGTAGACCAGGTTGGCCTTGAACTCACAGATCCACCTGCCTCTGCCTCCTGAGTGCTGGGATTAAAGGTGTGCACCACCACGCCTGGCTCATTTGTACTTTTTTAAAGAGTTCTCCACACTGCTTTCCATAGGGGTTGAACAAGTTTGCAGTCCCACCAGCAGTGGATGAGTGTTCCCCTTTCCCCACATCCTCTCCAACATTTGGTATCATTTGTTATTTTGATCTTAGCCAGTCTGACTGGGGTAAGGAAGAAATCTTAAAGTGGTTTTAATTTGCATTTCCCTAATTACTAGTAATTTTGAACATGTTTAAAGATGCTTCTTAACCATCTTTATTTCTTCTTTTGAGAACTCTCTGTTCAGCTCCTTAGCCCATCTTTTAATTGGGTCACTTCCTTTCTTGAGTCTTTGTTTTTTGAGTATAGAAAATCCTTTCCTACGCCTATATCTTGTCAGTTTTTCCCGATGTTTTCTTCTAATAGTTTCAGAGTTTCAGGCTTTACATTGAGGTCTTTGATCCATTTGGAATTGACTTTTGTGCAGGGTGACAGATAGGGGTTTAGTTTCATTCTTCTACAAGTGGAGATCCAGTTTTGCCCACACGATTTGCTGAGCATGCCTCCTGTTAATGTTCTTGGCCCCTTTGTCAAATATCAGGTGGCTAAAATT